>NW_022730222.1:134714-137841 GCF_011630105.1 Anneissia japonica | reverse complement strand
ATATTTCCCACATGCTTCTCCCTATATTTATTCATATATGATTTCTAATTTTCACACAGGGACTGACCAACAAAGAACCCTTATGAATGTTTCCATTTCTGGCCCTCAAGGGCCCCAAATGTGTTAAACTATTTGGGCCTGCCCATAATTAAAAGTTTATATATATCCCAAATGTTTTGGCCCTGATATTGCCCATATATTATAACCTCTTACTTTGCCCACATGGGCTGACCTATGAATAGCCCAAATGGGTTCATCTTTTATTATTTCTTTTGTGGGCCCCGATAGTGTTACCTATATGGGCATGCCCATATTTAAAAAATATATTTCCTGCTTTTGCCCATATTTATCCCATGTATGATTTCCCATAATCTGTCCACAAGGGCTGGCCCACAAAAAGCCCTTATGAATGTTCCCTTTGCTTGCCCTCAAGGGCCAAAACATGCTAAACCATTGAGGCCTGCCCACATTTTGAAAATATGTATCCCAAATGTTTTGGTCCTTACAGTGCCAATATGTCATTGCCCATCCTTCATAAACATGGGCTGTCCCAGATCCCTTATGGGGCTGTAGTACCATATAATATCAATCAAGATAGCCGTTAACACCGTGGCTTAATTAGCGCCTATATTATTTCTATTTTATATATTTGATCTATTTTTTTTTGTATTTTTTAATAGGAACTCTCTTTTACAAGGAAACTGATGAATTTCTCTGTCCTAACTCATCCCACATTATTACATCTCCCGGTCATCCAGATGTATATAAAAACTACAGAGAGTACAGATGGACGTTCCGCACCTATCCTGGAAGTTGGCTCTCGATTAAATTTAACTATTTTGACATAGAAGAATACTACGAGAATTTGTTCATCTTAAGCGACGGCAAACTGATTGGAAACTACACTGGTTCTCGGATCCCGACTACAGTGTCAGCGAAGGCACCGTTGTCGGTTTTCTTTGAAAGCAGCTACGTCAACATCTCTATTGGATTCGAAGCCGAAATATCAGGGTCAAGTAGTACGTTTCACAAATCATAATTGTTTTAAACTAAATTCTAATGGACTTGTTGAAGAAATTTCTTTTTTCTATATGGTTTGCAATGATTTTAGATGATTTAACGTAAGAAAGACGCACTTCACTACGCAGTACATACCATTTTTATATAAGCAGATTTACTGCAAAATTAATCACTTAGGAAGGTGCAGTACTGTGTCTGTTGTGGGCCATTGTGCCAACATAATGCTTAGTCACTTTAATTTTGTTAGATATCTAAACAACGAAATCCTATAATTGACAAATAGTACTGAAAGTCATCAGACTGTTTTCTTTGATCAAATTAGATGGAATTTGTTCCGACTTCGATGATGGATGGAATGGATGGAAAACTGGGCCAAATACGTTGAATTCTGGTTATCAATCGTGGAAGAGGTCTAAAAAACGTTTTTCTGCATCAGGTACATATTCTTAGTATTTCTTAAATGAATAAGTTTACATTTATGATAAAACTACTATTATTACTTTACAGTGTGAGAACATTTGCCCTGTGCCTGAACACTCATTCTGTATTGGCGATCCCATTATTTTCTTTTATGATCGATGTCACGTTCAAGGAAATACAATCGAAATTTTGTGACCTGATCTTGTCTTCTGAGCGTGTCTTCCTGAAAGTTAATATTTTCCTATAATATGTTCCATACTTAATCTATAAGTAATCTTGCTAACAGAAAGCACGTCCGACAGAAAAAAGGAATAAAAAAAAATCACAAAAAAAAATGGAGAGACAGGGGTGACTACATTACCTTCTAGGCGAAATTAATAATAATGATAATGATAATAATAAATTATATTATTATTATTATGATCTCTTCTGTTAATAATTCACTAAGTTTATTCACAATTCTGGTAAATACAAGTACACGATACAGGAGAATAAAACTTTATATATCTTTGGCTTATACAGTTTTTTTTTTATATTTTCATACATTATGTCTACACAAAACAAAACACCGTTTAAACAGGAGACAAACTGTTAGATTAATAATATAAAATGTACAATAATTATTAACTACAAAATAATATTTTATTAAATTTTCTTTAAAAAAATATATATAAAATATGTGTTCTTTGCAACGGAATAAGATTTTCTACTCATTCACATACAGATGATAATATAACCTTCCTGTTGGTTTTTGTTAATAACATATTTGTAAAGAGAACCAATTGTTTATATTACATACACCAGTCTTCATAAAGCAATGAGAGAGTTATACAAAGGAAACTTAATTAACTACCCACATATTTTGTGTTGGTTTGTCATTAATATATTATCTTATATATATATATATATATATATATATATATTGTATATATACATATATGTATATATATGTATATGTATATATATATATATATACATTATATAAACAACTTCAGTAGTAGACTTTAAGAACACTAGTGTTCTTAAAGTCTACTATATATATAATATATGTATATATATGTATGTATGTATATATATATGTATATTTGTACATGTAGGCCTATATGTATATGTATATGTATATATATATGTACATATAGGCCTATATGTATATGTATATATGTACATGTAGGCCTATATGTATATATGTAGATGTATGTATATGTATATAGCACCTTCCACAGAAAATCGAGGCGCTTTTGAAGCCACAAAAAATAAAGGCAGAACAAAGCGAAGGGGGGGGGGAGGGTTGTGGGTGAGTGCGCACACACGATTCTTGTTCAATCAAATTAATATTATCGTCTTCAAATATATTGATATTTACTCCGAAAATTCATTCAATCATCAATAAAAAACTAAAAAGCGAATACATGCATGTATAACACTTAGCACAAAATAATACATTAACAATATGGTACAATCAAAATTAACGGGTAAAATAATAATAATAAATAAAATAAATATAAATATATTATGAATCAATTCATATTTAAAATCGTTTTCCAAGTCATAAAATCATAGCACTAATTAATAATAATACTATAGTAATAGTAATTAGGTGTTTTAACATTTATTGAACACCCTAATGTTCCATCACTTCAATATACTTTACATAGCATATATTCCTTGAAATTTCATATAATTGCTT
>NW_022730222.1:123669-134403 GCF_011630105.1 Anneissia japonica | reverse complement strand
AAGGCTTATCAGAGGCTACGGTACTACTGTATTACAAGTTACCGTAACGTTATAAATCCAATCAGCATGTCCAGCGAATGCGACACTATAAAAGCGCAAACATACTAGGCTCTAATTGTAAAACATAGGATTCGTGCGAAAGTCAATGATAATTACTAGGACCCACACATTTATGAGAAGTAGGTGTTCTGCAAAGCTCTGTAGTTATACCCTCTTTTTTAGCCTGTACTTCAGTCCGTTCGGAGACATTATTAAAATGTTATATTGATTTTCATTCTTGAGATCTCTTTACTGTTGATCTGGCTTTGGACAGTATGTATCAATTTAAAGCTTTAGTTGGCTAAGAATAAGCTCAAGCTTAATGACAACACAACAGAATTCATTGTATGTGCTTCCAGGAGAAACTTGGAGCTTGATCATGTTAAACTTGTTGTCACGTAGAGGACTTGACATTTTACCCACTTACTCGGTCCGAAATCTTGATGACACATTCTATTCTATGTTGTCACTGTCTAATTCAGTTCAGGCTACTTGTAATTCGACCAAGTACTAAGTTCATAACTGTTGGAGGATTCACAAATTTATCGATCATAACACTTTTCATGCGGTCGTCCTTGCACTTGTTTTATCAAGGAGGATTATTGCAATTCAGTGCACTCTGAGCTGACTGAAAAGGATTCCATAAAATTATAGAAGCTAAGTCTGATTCATAACTTTCGGTCCTCTAATACTCATACATCCCGTCTTGTCCGTCGTAACTTAACTGGATACCTTTCAATAAAAGGGGTCATTTAAAAATACTGGATCATGCAAGTCTCAGTCTGGCCTATGCTTGAAATATGTTTCTAAACTATTATTTGTACGTAAAAAGCAAATTTTGTTCCAGATCGGCTTTAACGTAAATTTTTAATAAGCTCATTTCTAATAAACGTATTGGCAACAATTTTTTTTGTTGAGGTGCCAATCATCTGGAATAACCTTCAACATTCGATCTTTACTGAAGCATATTTGAGTATAGGCTTGCTACTATTATTGTTTATGTTATAAGCTAATTAGTTGTACGATACGCGCGGAGCATACGTTTTGTTGTATTAAAATGGTTGAGTTACAATAATGTCTTGTTGGACTGCTCTGTTGGTTATCCGAGCGAATACACTACAACTAGTAACGAGGGTCTACATATATCCACTTATGTATTGAACAGTTTTTATCACTGATTTGCGAAATATTAAACATATACATAATTATTGTCAATATACACGATCTGTGTGGGCAACTCATGTAAAGTTTTGGAGTACCATCGCAGCACAACATAGTAAAAATGGCGAATGCATTGATAGGCAGAATCGATCCATTAGATGATACCAGCGAGAGTTGGCTTACTTACGTGAAAAGGTTAGAACAATATTTTGAGGTTAACGACATACAGGAAAGGAAATTACCTGCCTTCCTGATTTTAATAGAGCCTAAAACGTATGGCCTACTTACGAATTTGATTGCACCGGCTAAACCGAGTACCAAGCCGTATACTGAGCTAGTGGAAACATTTCGCCCTCAAACCACTAGTAATTGCCGAGCGGTTTTCGTTTTCATAGCGTGATCAGAGAGAGTGTGAATGAGTTAGCACTTATCTTGCGACGATTAATTACAGAACATTGTGAGTTTGGAGCTTATTTGAATGAAGCTCTCAGAGATCGTCTTGGTTGTGGATTGCAAGCTGGGAATATAACTAAACGCCTACTCGCCGAGACTAATTTTACGCTGAAGAAGGCCAGTGATATGGCCATAGCAATGGAAGCCGCTACACAGGATGCTGTTGAATTGCAACAACAAGGAAGTTTGAACCAACCATGGTACATAGTTCCACAGCGAGACAATCTCAAATGCCAAAGAAACTAGCGCAAGCTGCTATCGTTGTGGGAAATCAGGGCACCTACCCGATAAGTGTCCTTTCAAGGATGAGATCTGTCATTTATGTAACAAGCGGGGTCATATCAGGCCAGTTTTCCTTTCTTTGTCTAAATCCTGGGCTACACCCATTGTGCCTGTACTTAAAGAAATGGAGGCGTCAGACTATGTGGAGATTTTAAAGTGACTGTTAATGCAAGCTTGAAGGTAGAACATTACCCACTACCCAAAATTGAAGATGTGTTTGCCACGTTAGCAGGTGGCCAAAAGTTCAGTAAGCTTGACTTGAGACAAGCCTACCTGCATATGGTAATGAATGAGGAATCAAGCAAGCTACTTACTCTCAATACACACAAAGGACTTTACATAAATAAACCGACTAGCATTTGGTGTGGCTTCTGCCCCTGCAATCTGGCAGCGGACAATGGAACAAATTCTCCAGGGAATCCCAAGAGTACGGTGTGTGTTAGGCGACATGATAGTTACAGGTCGGGATCATGCGGAACACCTTACGAACTTATAGAGAGTATTCAAAGTTCTCCATGAACGTGGCCTCAGGCTTAATAAGAAGAAATGTGAGTTTTTCAAGAAAAAAGTCGTATTTTGTGGACATGAAATCGACGCGCATGGTCTACATAAAACCCAGGACAGAATTAAGGCAGTCCAAAATGCACCACACTTAGATAATTTTACACAACTTCGTTAATTTCTGGGACTAGTTAATTAATATAATCGCTTTATGCCGAAACTTGCTACTCTGATACATCCACTCAACCATTTACATGAGAATGATCGTAAATGGGAGTGGATGTCACAGCAACAGGAAGCGTTCGAGACAGTCAAATCATTGATCACATCAGAGGAAGTTTTGACATACTATGATCCGCAATTACCTGTTAAGTTGGCATGCGACTCTTCGCCATTAGAAGCAGCCTTGTCACACGTTATGCCCGAAAACATCGAACGTCCCATCGCATATGCTTCTCGTACACTTTCACCTGCAGAGCGTAACTACTCGCAAATTAATAAAGAGGCACTAGGGCTTGTCCGGGGCGTCAAGAAGTTTAATAATTATCTTCAGGGGCGGAAATTAACCTTAATCACAGACTACCGACCGCTAACTTCAATATTCCATCCCGCGAAGAGTATTCCGACCACAACGGCATCGCGTTTGACACGTTACGCTATTTTCCTTGCAAGTCACGATTATGATATCAAGTATAGGAATACTAGGAAGCATTGTAACGCAGATGGGCTTTTGCGACTGCCGATTGATTGCGCCCAACACTCTAATTTAACAGACCTAGCTAGACGATCTGATCTGTGTATCACAATTAGAGAAGATGCCAATAACAAGTATGTAAATACGCAGAGAAACGGAGCAAGATGTTACGCTTGCTCGGGTTTCTGAGTATACAATGAATGGGTGGCCAGTGATAAATGAATCTGATTTCAAATCATTTCAAGTACGTAAGAATGAACTCTCAGTATAGTGGATGTCTCACGTGGAGATTACGTGTCGTAGTTTCATTAAAGTTACGAGACGATGTATTAAGCGTGATACATGAGAGTCATCCTGGGATGAAGAATCTTGCTCAACATTGAACAATTTGTTAAGGGTTGTTCTGGTTGCCAAAATTTTCAAAACAACCCCAAAGTAGCACCACTTCATACTTGGGAGTGGCTATCGGCTCCTTGGCAGATAATTCATGTCGACTATGCTTGACCGTTTCTAGGTCGTATATTTCTGGTAGTAGTTGATTCCCATTCTAAGTGTAAAAAGGTTGTATGCTCTAAGTCGTCGACCTTAACAGACACGATAAATACTGTATGTTAAGTGATATTTTCTGTCGTAATGGGGTACCAGAACAGTTCGTAAGTGAAGGGTCGTTCACAGTTAAATTGGCTAACCTTCTGCTTGCTTACAGGAATTTCCCACACTGTAGGACTGGGCAACCCCCAGCGGTCCTGTTCATGGGTAGGAACATTCGTCCGCGTTTGGATCCGTTTCCAAGCTAACACGATCATACTGTCAGTTAGAAAGATTGCCTTCCCGACTTTGATTTTGTTTTCATCTATTATCGTCTTTTATAGCCGTGTGGCCGTCAACGCTGCTTGCAATTCAAGCCTAGGAACGGTTAGTTTTTAAAGTGGGGCTACTCGTGATTTTGCCGCCACAAATCTTACATCAAACCTCTCATCACTGGTTTTCCACCGAATATACGCACAAGCTCTAAAAGCTTCCTCGGAAGCATCCGCAAATACACACAGCACTGGATCTTGAGTTGTGTTTGGTGGAGTTAGACATCTGTGGAAACTTTTCGTATTTAGCTCCTTCATTTCTTCAAATAACTCTACCCACCAACTCTGAATTGAAGCAGGTAACTCTTCATCCCAGTCAACACCTTTCTGCCATAAGTGCTGAATGCCTATCTTTGCTCGAATCAATAAAGCGGTTCCAAACCCAATCGGGTCGAAGATTTTCGCAATTTGGTTCAAAATCTTCCGTTTCGTCAGCTTTAGCTTTGGTTCAACGTTTTTTAGCTCGTCACTTTGTACTTCAAGTGGTCTCTTTTAGGATCCCACACTGTCCCAAACACGTTCTTAGCATTCAAGTTCTGACGTGGCTTCAGTTCTATTTCATTTCTATTAGATTCCGTTGGTTTCAGGAATTTGTTAGACAACCAACCCTTTACTTTGAATCCACCCTTTTTAAAGATTACGTCAAGTTCTTCGGTCAAAGATATTGCCTCGTCAACTGTTGGTACAGATTCACATATGTCGTCCATATACGTATTTTTCATAAGTACTTGTGCAGCCTTTGGACATTGATGACTGCCTTCTTCGGCCGTTTTTTAAGCGCAGTCTGAGCCATTGCTGTCGCCGGCTTGTCACCAAACATTAAAACTTGTCTTCAAATAGACGTATGGTTTAGCTTCAACATTAAAATTCCTCTATAAAAACCGATGTACGTGTTGGTCTCTCACCGGTATCAGTACTCGATGGTACATCTTGGATTTGCCCCCTATTATAGCTGATTCATTCTCACGAAACCTCAGAATTACTCCAAACACGTTGTTCAACATATCCGGGTCTATCAACCAATATTCATTTAAACAGTGACCCTGGGATGTGGCGGACGAGTTAAATACGATTCTGAGGGGTGTGCTTTTGTTGTCTGGCCGCAATACTCCGTGATGAGAAATATAATGTACTGGACACTCGTATGACTTCAACTGTTCATCTGACAACTTCCTAGCAAATTGCAAATCTACTATCGCTTTGATTTAGTTATTGTAGGCTTCTGCGTGCTCTGGGTTTCTCATTAACCGCCGTTCAACGGAATGCAACTTCTTTTCTGCTAGTATCCGGTTATCCGGTAGTTGATTTGGATCCCTTATCCATGGGGTATGGGATCAACCTTTGGTCTCCTAATTTGGTACAGGAATTTGATATTATTTTGGCTTCCTCGGCTTTTACTGATCCAATCTTATCTGCCTTACACGAACATGATTTAACAACTACACCCATAGATTCGGTACTCCAAAAATCGGTTAGGTCTACCGGCGTTGAAAACTTCACATGCAATACACTGTTTGACGTCTGATCTCCCGCTACTGCTCCGAAAATCACCCAGCCTAAGGGCGATCGACGAGCGATCAAGTTTCCTGCATTTCTAGTTTCACCAACATGCATAGTATAGTCAATCCCGATCAATAAATCTATGCTACCATGCCCACAATGAACATCTTCCATCTTTATTTTGAACCATTTTTCTATATCAGCTACACCTATCTTAGCTACATCTTCACTTATGGAAGGAATTCCGATGGCCTTAATTATAAATTCATGCTTGCTGTTCATCGGGCGAATTCGAATCTCGTATATCTTTGTAAACAACTGTTCCTCTTCTCCACCTACTTTCTTGATAGTAGTCATCACTTATTTTCCTTTGAGCTGTAATTGCTCTGCTAGCGGCTTCCTTATAAGGCTGATTTGCGCCCCCGAGTCTAGCAGTACATTCGCTTGACAGCACATGTTTTTCTTTCCTGACATCGCTACTTTTAAGACTGGCAATATTGTCTCCGTGTTCACTGAAGAGGTCGTACCTACTATTTTACTTTCTTCTGATATGTGCAGCATCGGATTGTGAAAATATTTGCATTGAATTCTGTAGTGTATTGCTATATACGAGTACAGTATTAGTCATACTGCCCTCTATAATGAATAAATAGATACTCGACAAAATGGAAGCTTTGTGTACGAGTCTCGTGTGTTAGGTAGTCATCAAATAATAGGCCTAATATACGAGGATAACGGAAAATACCAATCAAACTGTGAGTAGACATTCATAGACTGAAGTCATTAACCCACTATCGCAAAATGAGCACGATTATCGGACGGCTAGAACCGTACGAGAGCGACGTTGAAGACTGGGCGTCGTATGTAGAAAGGTTGGAAGCCTACTTCACGGCGAACAACGTGAGCAACGAGAAATGTGTACCGACGATTCTCAGTTTAATTGGACCTAAAACATATGGCTTATTAAAAAATCTGGTAGCTCCAGATAAGCCAGTAGACAAGCAGTACCAGGATTTAGTGGACTGTTTGGAAAAACATCTTAGTCCCAAGCCGCTAGTAATAGCGGAGAGGTTCAGGTTTCATAAACGTGAACAACACGAGGGAGAAACCATTCAATCATATCTCGCCGAGTTGCGGCGTCTTTCAAAACACTGTGATTTTAGGGATCAGCTCAATGACGCATTAAGGGATCGTCTCGTTTGTGGTATTCGATCAGGCAGCATACAAAAACGATTGTTGGCAGAATCCAAGCTTACGTTAACGAAAGCGCTGTCATTGGCTGTTGCTATGGAAACAGCAACCAAAAATACTTCTTAATTACAACAGCAATTTAAGAGTGAAAGTGTGAATAAATTCCACAGCAAACTGCCTCCACGTCACCGATGCAACAAAAGTGGTCATAAGGCGATTGATTGTCGATTCAGGGAGGTAGTATGCCGCAAATGTCAAAAGAAAGACTATGATGATGAAACACATGTACTAGTCGGTATAATTGGTGTGTTTAACATGAATTCAGGGAAATCCATACGAGTCAAACCCACCATAAACAAGGTGCCACTACAAATGGAGATTGACACAGGTTCAGCATTGTCATTGATCTCAACAGCAGATTATAATAGACATTTCAAGGGAACAAAACTGTCACCGACACATATTCAGCTTCAAACATACACAGGTGAAAGATTTAAGCCAAGAGGTTATCTAAAAGCCAGTGTGGAATATTGTGGACAAAAGTACGAAGGGAAATTGTTTGTAGTGGATAGTGGTGGACCTCCATTGTTTGGGCGTGAGTGGTTGTCAAACTTGAAGTTAGACTGGACCAACATTTTTGCGGTTACTACAAAGGATAGTAAACCAGAAGAGGACGTAGCTAATTTGCTTAAGAAATATCAAGAATTGATAGATGATACGATTATCACTGGTCGGACTCATGAAGAACATTTGTATAACTTAGAACAAGTTTTAAAAGTTCTGAGAGATCGTGGATTATGTTTGAACAAGAAGAAGTGTAAATTCTTCAAAAACAAGGTTATCCTCTGTGGTCACGAGATTGATAGAAATGGCTTGCACAAGACCCAGGATAAGATTGAAGCTGTAAATAATGCGCCAGTGCCAACTAATGTGAGTCAACTCAGATCATTCCTAGGACTGATCAATTACTACCATAGATTTCTACCAGACTTGGCTACAGAACTTAATTCCTTAAATAAGCTGCTAGAAAAGAATACAAGATGGATGTGGACGAAGGAATGTGATGCAGCATTTAATAGGGCTAAACGACTTGTAACTGCGGATATTGTTCTTACACACTATGACCCAGAATTACCAGTTAAACTGGCTACCGATGCATCACCATATGGACTGGGTGCAGTTTTGTCTCATGATGTTGATGGTGTAGATCGACCGATTGCATATGCGTCAAGAACCTTAACAGCTGCAGAGAAAAACTACTCCCACATCGATAAGCACGCCTTGGGCATTGTATGGGGTGTTAAGAAATTCAGCAGCTACTTGACTGGTCGTAAATTCACTCTAGTTACAGATAATCAGCCTCTCACATCAATCTTCAATACATCCAAAGCTATTCCAGCGACTTCGGCAGCAAGGTTAACTCGCCAAGCAAACTTTCTCTCAGGTTTTGACTATGACATTGAATGCAGGAAGGGTAAAGAGCATGGAAATGTGGATGGACTTTCGAGATTGCCATTGATACATACAAAGGTTAATGACACTGATCCAGTTGATTTATTCCATGCCACACAATTTAATCCACTTCCCGTGACTAGTGCACAAGTAAAGAAAGAGACAATACGTGACACGACAATGTCAAAAGTGTACGGTTACACAATGAATGGGTGGCCTAAGAGTTGTGAGACTGATTTAGAACCTTTTCATAGGAGACAGAATGAACTCTCCATTTATGATGGATGCTTACTCTGGGGAATGCGAGTGATTGTTCCTCTGAAACTTAGAAGTAACGTTCTGGATGAATTACATGAAGGACATTTGGGCATCGTAAAGATGAAGTCCCTGGCAAGAAGCTATGTATGGTGGCCGGGACTGGACTGGACGGTGACATGGAGACAGTAGCAAAAACATGTAGAGGATGCCAAAAGACACTACACCAACCCCAGAAAGCACCTTTGCATCCATGGGAGTGGCCAAGCCGCCCATGGGAACGTATCCATATCGATTATGCTGGACCAATAGATAACATGATGTGGTGATAGATGCAAATTCGAAATGGCCTGAAGTATTGCCTACAGCTAAAGCAACCTCAAGCAAATCAATATCGCTATTGCACTATATATTCGCAAGATATGGAGTGCCAAAACAGCTTGTCTCGGACAATAGTCCACAGTTTGTTTCAGAAGAATTTGAAACATTCCTGTTAGTTAATGGTATACGGCATCTGAAATCAGCACCGTATCACCCAGCCACAAATGGGCTCGCAGAACGTTTTCTTCAGTCATTCAAGGCAGCATTGAAATCTGCAAAGGGAGGAAGAAGCGACGTAAAGCAGAAATTACCAAATTTCTTGTTAGCGTACAGAAATGCTGAGCACAGTACAACTGGAATATCACCAGCGATTATGTTTATTGGACGACAATTGCGAACACGACTAGACTGCATTAAACCTGATCTTCAAGAGAAGGTTATAAAGCACCAAGAAGTTCAGATGAAACAACCGTTTAAGGAACCTAGAAAATTTAGAGATGGAGATAAGGTATGTGTTCGTGATTACCGATCTAAGGAGCAGAAATGGATTGCGGGCATCATCCATAAGAAGACTGGGACATTGTCATACGAAATAAAAGTAGGACCAGACATGATTTGGAGGAGACATATTGACCAGGTGATAAGTAGTGGTTTGCAACCAGATCTTCAAACGCCTCCAGAGATTGTGCAACCAATTGATATTTTGAACCTACTTCCCAGCCAACACCACTGTGATGAGTTGTTATACGGAGCAGACCATTATACAACGGACTCTATTGAGTTTTATTTCAGTATGGTCTTACTCGCCATCTTTATTTATCTGCCTCTGCTTGACCCAGAGGGCTCACTCTCCAGATTGCATACTACAATCAACACATCTTCCTTCCTATAAGGATAAACACAATTCCAACGAAACATTTGTTTTTCTAATTAAACTTATAACCTAAATACTAAATTTTGAACAAACCCCATCAAAAACACCAAAGGGATTGTTCTGCAAGATAATAAAAAAAAAAGAACAATGATAACAACAACAAAATACATGGTCCTTATTTAAAACCAATGCCATGTCATTCATTCAGTATAAGAGTGATCTATGTAGTGTAATCATTGTTAAAGTATTTACGATTTGGCTTCCAATCGCGTTCACTACGTCGTGGGACGCTTATATCTTCTGCATGAGTATTATTTCTATCGCCATCATTATCACAATTATTATTTACATTGGCTTGTAAATGGACTTCTTCATCTTCATCTTCCGATTCTGGTCTTTCACAATGTACTGATGAATAGTTTGGTAAAATGTCGGTATTGTACCCAGGTTCTCTCCGTATCATTTGTCTGTTCCTTCGGAAAACTCCCTTTTCTGTCTGCACAAGATATGAGCGATTTGGTAGTATGAATTTTATCCATCCAGTTTGAGACCAGGTATTCTTTAAAGTGTCCCATAGTCTAACTCGTGTTCCAACTGCCAACTCTGGTAAAGCATGTGAACCTACTCGCTTCATATGATACTTCTGCTGCTTTTTCTTTTCCCTGCTCTTCCTTGCTACGAATGCTTTCGTGTCTAGTTGCTGGAAGTTTAACAAGTTATCTGCCATGGGCAAGTTCGTTTTCATTCTCCTGTTGTAGAGTAGCTCTGCTGGAGATTTTCCACATTCAAGAGGGGTGCTACGGTATATTTGCAGGGCCTTCATAATATCTTGATTGCTGTGAGCTGCTTTTTTGATTAAATTTTTTACTATCTTTACTGCTCCTTCAGCCAGTCCATTGGATTGGGGGTAGTGAGGACTAGAAGTCGTATGAACAAAGTCCCAATCAACTGCAAAGTGCCTAAATTCAGCACTGTTAAATTGAGGCCCGTTGTCGGTCATCAATTCAATAGGTGTTCCCTGTCTTGCAAACACAGACTTTATCTTACTTATCACTGCTGCACTAGCTGTGCTGTGCAGCATGCAAACCTCGATAAATTGCGAAAAGTAATCTACAATGACTAAATATTCCCTGCCATTAACTGTACAAAGG
>NW_022730222.1:118499-123133 GCF_011630105.1 Anneissia japonica | reverse complement strand
ATATATTCTCTTAATAAGGTTCAATCTCTCGCATGTTGGTAATCCAATTATAGGCTGCACTTTTTCTGGCAACACCTGAAACTCAATGTCATGATATACGCCTTTATATTCACACACTATAATGCACTTGCCAATAGGCTTCATACCGTTCCCGGAATAGGAGACAAGTCTGGCATTTGACTTTGTCAGATCTGCGCCTAGTTTGTCATAAACACATTTGGGCAATATATTACACTGTGCCCCTGAATCTAACTTGAACCTAACAGTTCTATTTTGTACCTGAAGGTTGAGCATCCAGTTGTTTGTTTCTTGTTTCTGGAGACCCACAACATCTACAAAATATTCATCATCGGTATCAGTGTCTGCTTCAACGATCTCATCTACTGTTGATTTACTTCGACAAAACTTTGCCCAATGGTTTTTCCCTTTACACCGGGAGCAAGTTGTCCCCCATGCCGGACATGCCCGCATGGCATGTAGTTTACCGCATCGCTTACAGGTTATTTGTGATTTTTGCCGAGGCGGTGTTTTTTTCTTCACTACTTGTACATCAATTGCTGTTTGTGCACTTATGGCGCTCAAGCTTTTCTTAGACATCTCTACATTCTGCCCTATTTTTATTGCTTTGTCTAGGGTGAGGTCATCCCCTTCCTCTAAACATTTTTCTTGTACTTTCGGGTCTTTAGCCCTCATCACTATTGCATCACGCAGCATGCGTTGCATGTCTGTATAGTTGCAGTAAGCAACCAAAACCCTAAGGTCGGTGACAAAGTTATCAAAACTTTCCTCCCCATTTTGGAATCTGCTATTGAATTCCACTGTGGCTTTTATTTCGTTGCGCTTTGGGGCGACATACCTTTCAAATTTCTTATACACACCCTCAAGCAGCTCATTCTCGGCTGGCACGGCTGGGCTATTTTCGGTAGCTTCTTTTGCCGGTTCCCATTGGAAGGTGTGGTAGATTTCTCTTCCTCTATCCCCTATAAATGTCATAAGGTAGTTGACCTTCTGAACCTCCGACTTGTCGCTAAGGGGACCATTGAACATAAACACGCAATGTTGCTTAAACCGTTTAAACTCCTTCGCCAGATCGGGACTATTCCAGTTCATGTATGGCTTCCTGTCCCTATCCATTTTTGTTTTTGTGTTTTATAAGCTCGTGCTAGTGCCGGACCCTTGAGGTAGGAACCGTATAACAGCAACGATGTGTTAGCTACTTTGCAACACAGCCCAGCGCGAGATCGACTGAACCGTGTAACAGGGCGAACCATTCACCAACACACGCCACTATAAAATAAAATACCTGTACGGCAAGCAGTCTAAATCTTCACTGTCGGAGCGAGGGCCTAGCGTTGGTCGCTCTTAGGCTAGCTTCACAAGGACGCACAATTTTCATTAATGGGTTGTAACTCAGCCGGAGGCAACCAAGTTTCTCCTGACACCATGTGATGAGTTGTTATATGCAGCAGAACATTATACAACGGACTCTATTGAGTTTTATTTCAGTATGGTCTTACTCGCCATCTTTATTTATCTGCCTCTGCTCGACCCAGAGGGCTCACTCTCCAGATTGCATACTACAATCAACACACTGTAGTTGAGTGCTAACTATAGCCTCTGTGTATCATTTAATATTACACACGGGATGTTTCAGGACCAGGCCTATAACTAGGCCTATTGTATACTATTAGGCGCTAATTCACTTTCGCACCTAACTTTTAATTCTTTTTTTTTTTTTACCTCAATGTTCTTCTCACAGTTACAACGTATAATTAACAAACATTTCACCTGATTTAACCACTCACAAAGTACCTTTTTCAACAAATAAGCCCACAAATAAGTACAGCGAATCTGTGTTCGCTAGCACGACGAGCGGCTGCCATTTTACAATCAGTAAGAAATTGCCAGAATGTCTGAGTTTGCAGCGTGAAGTTTTTTTTATTAAACGTTTATGAAAACTTATCTATTTGCAGTATTGTATGTCATTCTTTATAATTTATGGTGCTGTTTGACTATTTGTGTTTACATGAAATTCACACATACAATAATTACTTCAAAAATTAGTAATGATCCAAATTGCGTACACAGATCGAAAAATAGGGCTTAGGCCTAAATCCAGAAAAAAAAAACTATTAAAGCCAATGATAAATGTCGGTTCGATTAACCTCGATTACGACAAGAAAGTTAAAAAAGATGGTACTGCATGATGCCACATTTTGTTGTCGGATGTTTCATGAGAAAATTCCAATTAAAATTATAAGACTGGCCTTTAATGGTTTCAAAATTTAAGAATTGACTCGGACATTCTGACAATTTCTTACTTGATTGCAAAAAAGTACAGCTCGTCGTGCTAGCAAGCGCGGAAACCCTGTATCAACCTATATTTATAAAGGTATCTTTTTGTTGAAAAAAATGTACTTTATGAGTGCTTGAATCATGTAAAAATGTTTTATAATTATGTTTTGTGACTGTGATAAGAAAATTCAAGTAAAAATATTAAGAATTAATAGTTAGGTGCGAAAGTGCATTAGTGCCTACTATTATTAGTAGGCCTAGGGGCCTAGGTCTATTATTATGAAAAAAATTCACTAGTGCAATTAATGTGACAAAGTCGGCATGGCATGACAAGTCTAGGCTAGGCTAGTAGTAGAAACCTACTAACTTTACCGTCAGCTGGATAAGGCTGCGTGCGAACTCACTGTAATGATATGTTGTAGACAATAATATACAATAGGCTATTCTGACTTTCTTGTATGTTCCTTTATTGGTATCTTGTTATCAACTGCCTTAAGGCTCATGTGTCCTTACTCTATGTATCATACAATAGAGGGCTCACTCATAATCTTAAGTACCTTCATTACATCTCCCTTTTTTATTTTTATTTATTTATTTATTTTTTTTTTTTAAGGAATCTATTTATCTAATATTTCTTTTTAGCACTTTAGTTTCCTCAACAGGTAATACATTCTCTTTCATTTGATACAACAATTCTACAACAAACTAATAATAACTACATTCTGTTAATGAATGTTCATTAACTTTTGTGGTCAGAAGTAGACTATCCTGGCACAGTGATTATACAGGAATTATTCTGCCCTCTTTTATATAATCACAGATCAAGTTTTGTAACAGGTTTTCTGTTACGTTTCGGGTAGCGAAGTCGGTTCTGTCTTGTGCTATTTGGTTTTATTCGCCGGTCTTGAGTATTTTGACATCCTTCCTGTTCAATCAAATCTCTACGATTCATCCTGTAGTATCTACCATCGCTTTCAACTATATACGATCTTGGCGTATTGTGTTTTTCAACAACTAGCGCTGGCTTCCATTGTGTATCTTTTCTTACACAAGCTCTATCTCCACTTTTCAGTGCTTTGAGAGGTTTCGCTCCACGATGGTAATAGGTTTTCTGTTTATTTTGTTTGTTTTGTAGCGTTTTGACAATATTTTTGTTAGTTTTCAGTTTTAGGAGTTTCTCTGACGTTGGCAACTGCGTTTTTGTTCTACGGCTCATTAGCAATTGAACTGGGGACGGTAGTCCAACTCGCGGCGTATTGCGATAGTTTAGTAACGCTATATATGGATCTTGTTTGTCTTCCTTCGCTTTCTTAAGTATCAACTTTGCTGTTTGTACTGCCTTTTCAGCTCTTCCATTTGATTGCGGGTAATTTGGTGACACTAAAGTATGTTCAAATTCATATGATTTATTGAAAGCCTTAAACTCCGCTGATGAAAATTGAGGTCCATTATCTGACACTACCTCACTTGGGATTCAATGTCTCGCAAATCGTTGCTTACAGAATTTGATGACTGAATTGGATTTTGTACTTGTCAACTGATTTATTTCAAAGTATCCTGAATAGTAATCAACTATTAATAGATAGTCTTTTGTGTACAGTTCAAATAAATCCATTCCGACTATGGACGTGTTGGTATGTCATGTCCTATCATCGGTTCTTTTGCGTTTCGATTTCTGTGTGTTAGACAAATCTCACACCTGCTCACTGTATCCGCTATTTGTGCATTCATACCAGGCCAGAACATAATATCTCGCGCAAGTCTCTTGGTTTTTTCAATACCTTGATGACTTACATGAAGCTTTGCAATCATTTGTTTTCTCAGTTTTGTTGGTATTATCACTCTGTCATTTTTAAACAATAGCTCATCTTCCACTAATATTTCCTCTCTGTAGTCCCAGTATGGTTTTAACTCAGTATCTAGGATCGCTTTGTTACTTGGCCATCCTTCTCTGATAACTTCCTTTAGTTTTGTCAAAGTGCTATCATTTGTAGTTTCTTGTTTAATTTCTAATAGCCTTTCTTTTGACATTGGTAGATTTTTTACCATGTATATTGGTATTTCTTTTTCTGTTTCTACATCTGGTAGATGATTTCTACTCAATGCATCTGCTATATACAGTTCTTTACCTTTCTTGTAAATCAATTCAAGACTGTATTTCTGCAATGTTAATAACATTCTTTGTAGTCTTGGCGGCGTCATTGCTAGAGCTTTCTGCATAATAGCTTCAAGTGGCTTATGGTCGCTTTCTACTACAAATTCTCTGCCATATAGCTGTATCTTATACACATCTAGATGTGTATAAGAGACAGCTGTTAAGGATCTTGGGGTTGAAATAG
>NW_022730222.1:113633-118162 GCF_011630105.1 Anneissia japonica | reverse complement strand
GGAGCAATACGGCTCCTACACCTGTGCTTGATGCATCGACACTGACTGTTACTGATTTATTTACATCGTAGTATTGAAGAACTGGAGCTTCTGTTACTAAGCGTTGTAACTCTTCAAAACTTTTGTCCTGTTCAGCATGCCATTGCCAGTCAATATCATTCTCAAGAGGTTTTCTCAGTGGTTGTGTGACATTGCTCAGATGCGATATAAACTTCCCAAGATAATTTATCATACCTAGAAATTGCTGTAATTCTTTCTTATTTGTAGGTTTACGTATTCCTTGCACTGCTTGTATTTTTCTCTCATCTGGCTTTAAACCTTCTGATGTAAGGGTATGTCCAATGTATTTTACTTCATTTAAACCAAATTTACATTTATCCGGATTTAGTTTTGTTCTTTAGCTCGTTTGAGTACTCTCTCAAGACGTTCATCATGTTGTTTCTGATCTACACCTCACACTAATATATCATCCGTTATTACTTTTGTACCTTCTATATCCTCAAACATTTGGGTCATTACTCTTTGGAAGGTCTGTGGTGCAGACTTAATACCGAAAGGTAGCCTAGTATATCTATATCTTCCATTAGGACTATTAAAAGTACACAGTTTAGAAATTTCATTATTAAGCTGTATTTGCCAATATCCACTACTAGCATCTAATGTACTAAACACTTTAGCATTTAGAAGTTTTGTCACTACTTCTTCAATAGTTTTCATTGGATAGTGTTCACGCTCTAATGCTTCATTAGGATCTTTCGGATCTAGACATATACGTACACTATTCTTGTTCTTTTTAGCTACTACAACCATACTACTAACCCATTGTGTTGGCTGATTTTGTTTAACTAATACTCCAAGTTTTTCCATTCTTTTTAACTCTGCTTTAACTTTATTTCGTAGTGGTACAGGAACACATCTAGGTGCATGTACAACTGGTCTAACTTCAGGTTTAACATGTAAACATTGTTCACCTTTAATACACCCTACACCTTCAAACACATCATATTCATTTATCATATCATGATACGTGTTGGACTGCAATGTTTCTATACGTTTAATTAAGCCTAGTCTCTGACAAGCTTCAAGTCCTAACACTGGCTGTACATTTTGATTCATTATCTGAAATTCCACATCAAAATATTTATCTTTGTGCTCACAAACAAGGGTTACTTTAGCTATTGGTTTGATTCTTTCTCCTGAATAGGTAATCAATCTAGCATATTTGTCTTACTAACTTTAGCACTTAACTCATGTATTATTCTTTCTGGAATTACATTACATTGAGCACCAGTATCTAGTTTTAACTCAACTATGTTCCGTTTACTCTTATTATGAACATTTAACTTTACTGTCCACTCTTTTTTATTATGCTCATTTTCTATAGCATCCATGAAGAATTCATTACTTGACTCTTCATCACTATCACTTACTTCATGTACTTTTTTCTTAGGTTTCTTTTGCGGATGACAATTATTCCTAGTCAAGCACTTGTTTGCAAAATGGTTTAATTCACCACAAGCTTTACATGTTTTTCCATAAGCTGGGCAATTTTTTCTTACATGATCATAACCACATTGTCTACAATTCTTAATGATACCACTCTTATTGTATAAGCCTACTTTATGCTTAAAATTTGCGTTGGTATGTCTAACTATACTTACTTCACTTGATACAGTAGTTTCATTCTTTGTGTTTACCTTCATGCTATCTCGTTGTTTTGAACTAGCTTCAGCTGCATGACATATTTCAATAGCCTTTTGTAATGTGAGTTCACTTTCTCCAAGCAGTCTGTCTCTAACCTTATCACTTCTAATTCCCAACACAATCCTGTCCTTTATCAGACTGTCATGGAGCGTTTCAAATTCACATGACCTAGCTTTGCATCTCAAATCAGTGGTAAACCGGTCTACAGTTTCACCTTCTTTCTGAAATCTTGTATTAAATTTATGTCGTTCAAAAGTAATGTTCTTCTGTGGTTCAAAATAAACTCTAAATTTATCCAAAATATCTTTAATATTTTCATTGCTTTCGTTGTCAGCAAATGAAAAAGTGTTGAAAATTTCTAAAGCTTCCTCACCTATTACATGTAGTAATGTGCTACTTTGTACCTTGTTTGGTTTTTTTGATCCAATCCGCTGGCTATAATGTATAACTCAAACTTCTGTTTCCACTTTCTCCATTCTTCAGCCATGTTCTCCATAGTGATTTTAAGAGAAGTTGGTGGTTTTAATCCGTTCATTTTGATTTACTTCTGACACCATGTAATGATATGTTGTAGACAATAATATACAGTAGGCTATTCTGACTTTCTTGTATGTTCCTTTATTAGTATCTTTTTATCAACTGCCTTAAGGCTCATGTGTCCTTACTCTATGTATCATACAATAGAGGGCTCACTCATAATCTTAAGTACCTTCATTACACTCACCTGCTGCGGGACTGGAGCAGTGTCCCGGACAGGAGTGCGCTACTGCTGCTGACTGTGCTAATCCTATAGGCATAGGTGTAGGCCTAATTGTAAACAAACAAGTCATCGGACTGATATACGTTTATTAATTCAATTGAATTATTCCTCCATGATTGAATTGACGTTGACTGAACCGTCTCTCTGTAACTTTGTACGTAAACGATCCCAAAAACTCACGACTTCACACAGTGTACTGTGTGTATTGTCTAGTCGCTCGATCGTCGGTCGGGACGATGTTTCGGTCAGCTGCTCGCCAAAATTGACAGACCTTTTGTCTTGAATATTTATGAGTTGGTTAGAAAATGCTACCAAGCTACTGAAAAAAGTGATGAGCCTCCTTTTCACCCGATTTTCCTGTCTCATCATCCTGTTCATTATCACTTTCTTCATTACTGTCACTGTCTGATGAATGAGAAACACTAGACAACAGCTCAGCAACTGCTTCAGGGCCAGCCTGCTTTTCTGACAAGACAGGTCTCAATTTACCATCTTCCATAAACCAGCAGAGTTTGCATGGATCAGGGATTTCTAGATGAATAACATAATTTTGGCTCCATATATTGGCCTGCAGATGTGCATGCAATATACTGTATGCTGATATAAGGCTCCTGCAGTCGGTGGCAGCTTATTTACACCTTGATTGTTTGGCAGAGTTTTGAATCTTTTCCATCGTAAAGTTGAGGCATTTTAGCAGATACTTTCTTCGTTCAGAGAAGACTACACAAAAACTCCTTGCATCCCATTCTCACATTAAATGACCCCAAGCTTGGCCAAAGCATGTAAACATGAGGTGGTGATTTCATAAACATCTTAAGGGCTGTTTTTTTCCAACACCATTTATATGCCCTGTAATAATCAGGCTCGTATCCAGGGGGGGGGGGGTTATGGTTCGGGAGAACCCCCTTTTTCTAGCAAACCTCCCTCTTTTCTGGCGAACCCCCTCTTCAGATTTCCCACCAACCCACCTGGTGCACTGCAGACACACCCAGACGAAGACCTTTTCAAACATATCTGCTTTTATAGCATTATTTAGACCCTTAAAGCACAAAAATCCCAATCCCCTTGCTTTGGGGGTTTTGCCGACCCCACCGGGCTTCGACCGTGGACCTCACGCCCAAAAAACCCCCCTTGAAAGAACCTGGCTTCAGGCCTGAAAATTTTTATCACAACCGGTGATAGCATGGAAGCCTGGTAGTGTCACTGCTCTTTCCGGTCCAAGATGATCGTATATTGGCTGAAGAGCCACTCTTCTTCTGGTTTCAGTGGTACCTGTCACATTAATTCACACGGCAAGATGTCAAAACAAACACTCCAGAGCATCCTCCAACAACAGCTGTAAGCACACAAGAAGAAGCTGATACTCTAATGATTCCCCATGGCATAGAAGTGGCCTCTGAATCTGGAAATGATATAGACTGGTTTGTATTGATCCTCAGAAGACTTCCACAGCTTGGCATGAATGCTGGAATTTGTGTAGTCTTCTCGGAACGAAGAAAGTATCTGCTAAAGATGCCTCAACTTTATGATGGAAAAGATTCAAAACTCTGCCAAACAATCAAGGTGTAGATAAGCTGCCACCAACTGCAGGAGCCTTATATCAGCATATATTGCGTGTACATCTGCAGGCCAATATATGGAGCCAGGATACTGTTATTCATCCAGAAATCCCTAATCCATGCAAACTGGGCTGGGTTATGGAAGACGGTAATGAGACCTGTCTTGTCAGAAAAGCAGGCTGCCCCTGAAGCAGTTGCTGAGCTAATCATGTGTACCTGTTCAATATGTACATGTTCAAATAGGGCACGTGTAGGAGAAATAATCTTCAGTGTACTGAGATGTGTAACTGCGAAGCAGAAGGGAGTTTCTGCAACAACTTTCCATTGTTGTCTAGTGTTTCTGATTCATCAGCAGTGATAGTGATGAAGAAAGTGATAATGAACATTATCATACTATAAAATCACTGATGTAGGTAAATATAAGTAAATTACAGTATGTAATATGGTTTTTTCAGTATGCTTTCAATATATACAGTACACACATATATATATATATATATATATAT
>NW_022730222.1:110294-113460 GCF_011630105.1 Anneissia japonica | reverse complement strand
CCCTTTAACTTTCCAGCTATGCTGGCACCACTGGGCTCCCACTCAGAGAAGGAGCCCACTATTGTTGTCATTAGGAATTGGGCTGTTTCAAATAATCTACCACGGTTTTAACGGATTTAAACAACTTGCCACGTTCTGATCCACACACACACACACACCAAAAAACAGCAGTTGGCATCACCACCTCTCTGCTGTCTATTTAAATGTTAAAGAAACGCTTGTTGAATATGGAGGGGATCGTAGAAATCTTGTTATTTGCCATGTTGGCAGTATCTCCTATATCTGGTTTATATTTTCATATAAGTGAAACCGAGAAAAAGTGTTTTATTGAAGAAATACCCGATGAAACCATGGTTATCGGTACGTAGGTATTGATGTGAATGTTTGTATTGTAGGCCTAGGCCTAGGCCTCTCGTCTCCTGGGCTAGCCTAGGCCCCCTATGTCATGTTTAATTATCCTCAAGGCCCAGGTTAGGGTAGGCGTATAGGCCCTAGCCGAGGTCCTTCTACCCTAGGCCTAGAGGCTTAGCCTACTACTATTTATTTTTTGGGGCCACTGTCTCGATTACATCTCTTGAGCACCCGGTCGTCTGTGGCAGGGCAAATGTGTTTCCCGTTCTTTGTTCGAGCCACCTAGGCTAGGCCTAACTAGGCGGAGGTCCGGGATTGTGCCAGGGTGGTGATGGATGGTGACCCCGAAGAGTATTTGCATCTTATTTTGCCTATCTTTCCCATCCATGTCTGGTCTGACACAAATAAATATACGTTAATGATTAAATAAATAATTAAATTAATTAATTCACATAACATAATGCGGAAAATGGCTACATGTACACTCGGCAGGTGGAAAACGGCGCTGTGAGCACCCCTAATAGGGATGGATACGTGCGCCTAACAAAATGACATTATTAGGCCATGTAAAATAAAATAATTGGTTAGCATCCCCTCCCTACCATCAAAAAGGCCACCGACCTGATTAAAAAAAATTTTTTTTTTTATAATACACTCACGAACTCAATTTAATATAGGTTTGTTTACCACCCGTCCACACACTAGCCAGTCCACTTCCAGTTCTATGCTCTACTGTTGTTCTATAGGCCTATACTGTAGCCACATATGGTATCCATGATGCCTGTTGTGTTGAGAAGTGAATTGTGCATGATAATACATAGAGATAATTGCATTATGACGCCGTTATTCATAGGCAAAGTTTCTGCTTGCTATAGATGCTTGTATGTAATTTTGGTCTGTTGTTTTATTCTTCTTTTTTTGCTGTTTTTCCTTGCGAAACTCTTTTTTCATGTTCGATGCAAAAAAAAAATTGCGTTGTGTTCGTTTGCGTTGAGATGCGTTGCGTTGCATTGAACAATGAAAAGTGTATTGTTTATTTAACGAAGCCGTGTTTGTGTGTCACTAATTGGTGATAGTTAATTCAACACCCTAGCCTATCTAGCGGCAGTGTTACCAAATGATTATCAATAAACAACATCAGTTGATTTTGGAGACCGGTTAATTATTGTTAATGCAGTATAGTACAAATCTTCCAACATTTATTATTGTATTGCACTTGGGACTGCACTCACCAGTCTAGCCTAGGCCTAGAACGATAACCGTCTGCGCCATTATTAATATTCGTCGTAATGCATCAACTGTTTAACACATTATCAGTCACCTATCACTGCCTACACAAGATCTGAACGTTCGTCGGAACAGACGTACTGTCTAGTAAAATGAATGTAAAGAGAGTTTCTTTAATTAGACGTTTAATATACGATAATCATATGAATGCTTTAATCTGCCCTTTCTAGGCCTAAGCCTAATAATTACCGGCGGCTTCGTCAGTTACCTAAGCCTGCCAGTGCCTACCGACAGCGCGCCTACCGACATTGTCATTGCATTAGGCCTCGTCCTAAAATAAATCCCAGAGGTAAACAACATGTCCCATCAGCCACTATGGGAAAATGTGCAGAGTGTGCTACCAAACCATCATTGCTATTTGCTGTCCGTAGATGATTTAAATACAAATTGTTTCGCCTTTCTACAACCATCTATCTGAAAATGAAGATCGCGCTGACTCTGCATAAACTTTGAGACCCGCCGTCTTTTTACTGCTGCGCAACAAAAAAGCACATGACACATGGTACCGTCTGGGCAAAGCCTGGGCGGCGATTGGTAGTGGAATCCTGGAAGGTTTGTATTTATTTATTTTTTTTTTCTATTAAAAGTTGGAATGCTAAAATAATTCACGTCAGCTTGAATAGGAAGAGATCACAAATGAATCAACTCCTCATATAAGCATGGAGGAAATATATTAAGATGATAAGGCAGGCTGATATATTTTTTGTTTATTATAATTAATTTCACTATCTAGTGACGTAATACAGTAGACTACGTAGTACATAGGGTAGTCCTACACAATTCTTCAGAATCCCATCATTCCATTTAAAATTAAATAAAATGTGATGTTTGGTTAAAATATACTTTACTTTATATGTTCTACTATTTAGGCCTACTAGAATAAACAAAAAGTAGGCCTATATTATATTTTCTATGGTCAATTTTATTCAAAAATTATAAAGTTCAGCTCCCGGCTCAGCTAGTCAAAGTTTCGTTTTCATCACATAACAAAACAGTTTGATCATAGTACTCTACGTTGTCAGCCAGACGCAAGACTTCAAGCCATGTGATGAAAACCAGCTCGTCAACGAGATATGAGGTCTTAGCCTGAGCTTTAGAAGCAAGTTGTGGTTTTTAATCAAAATAAAATAACAATTAAAAAAAATGTCACCCATCATCAAAACTGTGTTTGGAATATAAGCCTTTGTCAAAGCTCCCCCTCCTCCTCCTCGGTGCACCGCACACGTGTCCTGTTTTACAACCTTGTGGGCCTACGTAGTTACACTCTGCTTATTTACATTGTACTTTGATATATCTCTAATATTTGATTTTATATACCGTTTAAAACCGCCAAACTATATTCTTCACATATACATTCACAATCATGTTGCCTGTGTTGCACTGCGTATCCAGCTTATTCACTTTCATGATTGGACATATTCAGTGGCGTATCTAGGGGTGGGGGCGAACACCCCTCCAAAAAATAATCGATCCCAGTCGATCCCCCTCAAAAAGAAAATCTCGGGTCAGGCCCGTATGCAGCTTCAGC
>NW_022730222.1:92558-110257 GCF_011630105.1 Anneissia japonica | reverse complement strand
GACGATTAGGTGGGGGCCCTAACTCGCAAAATGAGTAATTTTAGGTGATTTTTAACTACCCGCAGGCTCGTAGCGAGGGGGTTCCTGGGGATTCGTCCGAACCCCTTTTTTCAGCGAACCCCCCACCCTACCAATAACGAACATCTTTGCTATGTTTATGCATCCTTCGTTTTTTTGCAACGGTATATAACTCGGAATTTAATAAAAAATCACCAGCAGAGATTGTGTTTCTGAGGCAGTAAGTGTGTGATCATCAGAGAGTGCGAAGCATGAATATTTATGAGAGTCTTGTTGTCAAGCTGCTGTTAACCAATCACGAGGCATTAAATTGTTTCGGGAATATTACACAAATATGGCGTCAGATTAACTGTTATCCCTTCTTTTTTTAAGTTATCTGCATTCAAAATAGCCACTTTGTTTAACGACGCAATTTTTTTGTGATTTTCAATGTCCCCCTGTGTCCATATCAGTGAGCGTATACATTTTAAATTACAGATATATTATCTATGGGTAGTTGTCTCTAGCCACAAGCAAGCACAGGCTGATCAAATGAATTAAAATGGAATGGCATTCATTCAAAGTTGGGACCAGCCCTAAAAAAGTGAAAAAAGCCAATCTTTCCCATTAATGGTTCGTCATGTGGACAGTTAAAATCTTTTCTTAAATTTACACCAGTTAACCAGATATATTAGATCTACTTATACACCAAATTTCAGCTTTGGTACTCAGCTCCTTCATGGTTAGATACTATGTTGAAAACTACACATATTTTAACAACGGAAATAACTAAATTTTAAGAGTTGGGTAATTCCATGCCATTGGATCTTAGATTTTTAAAATTTTTTATACTGACAGTTATTCATGTGAATTGAAAAACCTGAAATTTGTAGACTCTAATTCCTGTTTGTTTTCCCGTAGCAGCAGTTTGATGTAAAAGGGGGCGTGGAACAAATTGGTGCACTGTGAAATTAACTTTGATTTTCGTATGCTAATATCTTTGGAAGTACAGCGCCTATAACCTTCAGATTTTGTGGTGTAAGACATCTTTTACTGCTGATTCCAAATCTGCAATCAGAAAAGTTGTAGTATGTACTATTGTGGAATAGCAATGGTCTAAAAATGGGACAAAAACCGGTCTGGACCAACCTTTTGCATTTTTGGAGGGCTGTATCTGGGGAAAATAAGCTTAGTTCTGTAAGGGTAATGTGCTCCGTGACCCCTACAGAATCTGCCCCTGATTTCCTAGTAATACTGTATCATGCAGCTCACTTTCCGATATTCTGACTTACTTGAGAAAACTGACCACTGTCAAAAAAGATTAATATCGCAAGTGATTCAGCTTGCAAAACTAATCTTAGTCAGGCCAGCTACCAATGCTACAAGTGAAAGAACGTTCAGTAAGAACAACTACTGTATGACGCAAAACCGCCTTAATAATTTGATTTTATTATATGTACCCAAAGACAGGGCAAGTGGCTTACGTTTAGTAGACGTCGCAAATGATTTTGTCAGAGGACCGGCCAACCAACCGCCAAGCCATAGTTGGTAAATTCGGACCATCAGATCTATCCCAATCAAAATAAAAATAAAAATTCAAAGATATCTCATTTCTCCTTATCAGCTGTTAATGTTAGTATCTTGTAGTGTTTAGCCGGCATTTTGCAGTACCGTAAAACATCCGATAGAAGCCCATGGGTTTAATAACTCGAAGAGAACATCTTGGGCTTTTTTTCAAGATAGGCTCATGGACTTCCAGGGCTTGAAATTAACTTTTTTAGTTCCTATGCATATAATGCAATAGGAACTATTGTAATCACTCTTAGTCACATTTCTTTTGTTTTTTATTGTGTGTAGTGTGTGTGTGTGTAGACATTTATGCAAATGCGCATGCGTCAAAGAAAAGTTTTCCGACATTTTGTTTTACATCGCGATGGGAAGATCGATGTGAAGTTTCTGCAGAGTTCAGTCAGGACTCGCGCTAACCGACTGGAAAGCCGGCATGGATGAAACTATTTTGGTTTTACGGCAAAAAAAATCAACTGCTGTAGGCATAGGTATTTTGAAGAAGGCCTAAAATAAAACTAAAATGTTTTAATACTTGCTGAAATACATCGTTTCTCCATTTTTCACTAAGTCCATGCAACGTTTTTTTCTGTTGTATACGTATGAGTAGTCCATAGAGATAATATTAAGAATACTAGAGTGCTAACCGCAATGTATTCGATGTTCGAAATACACAGAACTATGTGTGTGTACCATCCAAGATGGCTGCCATAGAGCGCCCTCGTTTGCAAATGCGCCCTCAATTTACTCAGAAAGTTCAGTACAGCTAGTTACCTGTATGTTTGAAACTCGAGCGTTGCGGTGTTTGGGTGTAATGTATACGATTTTCATTTTCATTCCTTGGTACTTTTATTTTTGAATAAGATGCTTCACTTGGCCTCGTTTTGGCTACAATAGTTTAATATTTTGTTATTATCATTACTCACTATCATTAATGAAATAATAGTCAGTCAGAGGGCTTATTAATATGTAATAATATGTATACTAAGCCTGAAGGTGGCGCTTTACTACGACGGCCATCTTGGATGGTACACATACATAACTCTGCATTGCTGCGCCATCTTGTCAGCACTCTAGTTGTTTAATAGCTCTATGGAGTAGTCATATGAAGGTACTATATCCCTGACTGTTGGCTGTGCAGCAATGTACCTTTTGAATGCAAACTGAAAAAAGGTGAAAATATAAAGGCAGCCGACTGTCGGGTACATAACGACTATCTGGTCACTAGACCACGGAGGCTTCATGGTTGAACAGATTCAAATACCACCAGATACACTCTATTACACAATAAGTACGGCTAGAAACAAATAGGTGCATATAACATAAATCAAGGTAGCCGTTAACACTGTTAAATCATATATAAATCATCAAAGAATATAATATATAAAGAATATAATATATAAATATATATATATAAATCATCAAAGTGGTTATGACACTCGCCTTGACAGCGAGAGGTCGCAGGTTCGAGTCCCGCCAGAGGCATTTTATTACACAATTTCTTTATTCATTTATTTACAGGACTACATTCGTTGAGAGCTATGCTACACGATGTGTTTATTAAGTCCTTTATTCGAACACTGTATTTACCTTTCTTTGATGATTTATATATGATTTAACAGTGTTAACGGCTACCTTGATTTAAGTTATATGCACCTATTTGTTTCTAGCCATACTAGCCAAAATGGCCACCATCTTGGAATTTTTGTGATGACGCCATCATTCCGATTAAATTTTTTAAAGAGATTGAAGAGCAACTATTTAGCCAAGTTCTTGTTACATTTGATATACATAGCATATGTAAAAGTGACTAAAAACATACATTTATTTCCCCTACCCCATTTTAATTAATCCAAAATAGGATATTTACGGATTACTAATTCGTAATAACGAATTAGTTAATTCGTAATTACGGATTAATAATTCGTAATTATGAATCCGTAATCCGTAACTAATTCGTTATTATGAATTAGTAATCCGTAATAACGAATTAACTAATTCGTTATTACTAATTATTAATTCATTATTACGGATTAATGAACATATACTTTATTGGCACTAATGGGCTTTCGTACCTTCCAACTTCGAAACTTCAGTATTAATCGCCAGAGAACATCGTCACACTTCTAGTGTTTACAAAGGTCTCGCGGAGTAACATATCCCAAACATTGCAAGTTGCCCCGAATGATGTAATAATATCCCAGCATTCTGATTGGTTTACTTGCCAATATGCGACCAAATAACCCTTAATTTCAAGCCCTGGCTTCTTTTCGAGAGAGTACAATACATACACTGTACATGAATTTAAAAAACAAAATAAATTAAAACACGTTTAGTTTAGGCAGTTAGGTGATTTAATGCCGGTTAATACACATGATACAGATTAATGTTACAGGGACCCCGTTTACTGTTTTATAGTAGGCCTAGTAATTCCCAAACATTACGGAATGTAGTACCCAGCTAGAAGAGCTACCCATGCTCAGTAGTGGCGTAACGCATTCATGCGGCAGTTCGCAGGCCCACCGACCCTTAGGGGGCCTTCGGTGCCCCTACTCATCAGACCCTGATCCAAGAGGGTTGATACATATTAACAGTAAGATGTGTCTCTGACATCGACTGTAGGAAGAGGATTGGGGGGGGGGTAGAGGTGCCCAGCCGGGCAGGACCTCTACATTTGTCAACATTTTAAGTCTGAATGAGTTTCTCCAGGCATCTACAGGTGTCATAATTTGTTTTGCAACTCCCACTATAGAATTACTATAAGTCCTTGATGAGACCTTTGTGTCGTCCTTGAGGGGCTGGGTGTTTAAAGGAAGGGTAGCATATCTCCTGTCTTTAACAAGCCAAATTCTAAAATTCTAGGTAGCAGTCCAGCAATAAAGGCAATTTTTCTCACTTTTTTTAAACGTCTGTCTATACATTAATTGTTTTATTCATTGTGATACAGTATAAATCAATTGTGGCTCTATGCTAAACACATATTAATCAACATGATGTTTGTCTATTTAAAAGTCAAGATATTCATAAAATATTAAAAGTCAACTATTTTCTTAAATGCATATTAATTCAAGAAATTTTAATGTCATGAATAAACTTTGGTTACAGTTATGATGAGGTATGCCATCACAAAACCAGCATTCTATCTACAGTATTAAATTAAGTATAGCATAAAGAATATTGCAGTATTGTATACTTAGTACAGAGAAGCCATAAACTTTTACTCATAACTTTGGCAATAATAAAGTCGATTCCGAATGACCCATCATTTTGAAGTACAAAATGTGGAGAATAAGAATGTTAAAAAGTCAATTTTCATATTTTGGTCACTGATTTTTGGGATAGCAAGCCTCATATTGTAAAATGTTAAATGTATGTTTGAAAAAGTCATTTTCTCTGCGTACGTCCATAACTGGCTATTTTTAGAACATTACTCATGAAAATAGAGAGCAGATAGTTGTCATGGTTATAGTAAAAGTTGATTAAGATTCTGTGAGAAAGAACATTAGTAGATTTTTAGTTTCCACACAGTTTACAAGATGTTCGGTGGTAACACAATTCACATTTTAGGTTTTAGTTATGGACGTACAGTACGGTTATGAACGTACATAAATTATAGCGTAAATACAGTATTGACTTTAAAATTGGAGATTAATTTTTTTTTTTTTAGATGATTATACTTGGGACCTAAAACCTGTTTTGCAAATATTTTTTTGGTATTATACAGAAAATTGTTAATACCTGATATTTTTTTTTAAAATTGAACAAAGAGCACAGAGTCGACCAGGAGTTTATCGGATCCCGTGTGAATGTGAGAAGGTTTACATTGGTGAAACAGGACGAGATCTCCGCACTAGGCTCAAGGAACACCAAGGCCATGTCAGGAGAGGGGAACAAGAAAATTCTTCTATAGTCATGCATTCCCACAGTCAACAACACCGTGTACATTGGGACAAAAAGCCGAACTAATAGCCACCATACCATCTTGGCACTCCAGAAGGACTAGAGAAGCCATCGAAATTCACAAACACAATACTGTACATCAAGACATCAGATTTGTCATTAGCGATATTTGCCTGTCCGTGTTTAATCGGACCTAGCAAAGCCCCGCCATTTCCCGCCTTCTGGAACTATGCCTTTGTTTTTGGTCGTTCCCACCCACTTTTCCGCCCTGGAACCATGCCTTTGTTTGGGCGTTTCCATCCTTTTGTTTTGTTTTCGTGAACAATGGCTATTGTTTTAGCCTTTCACTAGCAGTATTCTCATTGGTTAGTTTATCCATCCAATCACCATCCAGCTTGTGTTTTAGCCTTTCACCCATTGATCAGTTTATCACCACCCAAACATGTAAGTATTTCCCTGTTTGGAGTGTCTGCAGATATTATTCTCCTGAAGACGATTGATGCATCTCAATCGAAAAGTTGAGACTTTTCTCTACTACAACACTTCTTTTCAGAACTACTTACGTGATGTACCGCAAGCTTCAACATATATATTGTTATACAGTTACAGTATGTGTCAATTTACATGTTTTTTTTGTAAAATGCATAAATTTGATACTCTTAACTTCAAACCCGATAATTATATATAATATATATATAAAAATTGATGTAAAATTATTTGTACCAGAAAGTATATAGTATGAGCTTCAAAATGACAACTCACTTGGGTAGGTGCAGTAAATATGAAAATTTGATGACAAGGTTGACCTTTCGGTGGAACTTCCCGTATATTTCAACCACTTAGAAAAGACTAGTGGTCTAACGTTTTAGCATTTTCTATCAATTTTGTATCAGCATTGTTGTTTTCGAGTATTTTGTCTTTTAATTTATATGTTGAATACGGCTTCTCCCTGACCCACCCATCATTTTTAAAAGCAGTGTCCTGCGTTTTTGTGCAATGGTGACAAGAAGATTCGGGAAACTGGGTTTCGGCAAAACAGGTTTTGGCAAACCGGGTGTCGGCAAACTGGGTTTTGGTATCGTGGCTACAAACACGGCAAACCAGGTTTTGGCAAACTATATTTTGACAAACTAATTGGATACCCCTGTAATACACCGAGTAGTTCCTGCTCTGGCTTGCCCTGTGGTGTACTACCTGTAATGCACCCAGTATTACCTGCTGAAACCTATAATTCCACCATGAGACTTTACATGGTGATTGATTGTTCAATTGTGTGTCGACGGGATTTCTGGACATGGGGATGTCTAACCTCTTCGTACTGAAGCCATTTTTTACTAAGAGGTCTGCTCGTGGATGTGACTAGGATAGGTTAAGGGATAGTAAATATACGGTGGCATATCTGGTATAGTTCTGGTGACCATAGCTGAAGAACAATCTACACATTTTGAAAAGCGCCATAGGTTTCAGATTGCAACTCAGTGATTCAGCTATGTTGTAATGTAGGTTTATGGCATTCTAAGCCCCTGATTGACTAAAAGTTGTCTAACTGTTTGTACACATCCTTGCTACCCTTCTCTGGTTATAAATACATGGAGTGATGATTTTTTTTCCTTCCCTTTAAAAATTAGCATATCCAAAAAAATACTTAATTCCGGTAATATATGTTAATATTTATATGAATAAACTTTAAAAGTGACAAAAGATAAGCCCAGTAGCCATTTTGAAAACACCTTCAACGCTGACATTTTGTTAGTGTTTCAGGTGAACAGGTCTTGTGGCACGCGCTCAGTACTACAGTATTTACCACTCTCATACTTGTTCTGCAAGAATGGGCATGTTTTGGCCCTATCCAATGCAAGGCAGTTAACAATTTACGTAACCATTGGAACATGTACTTCTACAGTTATTTCCTCAATTATTAAGTGCATTTGTGTTTGAAGGGTGTTTACAGTTAAAAAGTCCTTTTTAGAAGGTTTTTCCTTAATTATGTTTCTTAAGTTTACAATATCATTGAAAAAAACATGCAGGTCGGCAGCCTGTGTGGGGAGAATGGTATTATTTATGGTATTTGTTTCAGTTTTAAAGCCTAGTCTACTAAAGCTAGCAGATTATAAAATACAGTGTCATACTTGCCTGATTTTGATTTTAAACAGTAAGATAAAATGCAAGAATTCAAGTTTTAATGGCTTTTCATTTCAGGAAATTACAAGACTCAGTTGTATGACAAGAATATCAATGAGTTCCTTCCTTCAAGTCCTGGAATTGGAATGCATGTTGAAGTTAAAGATCCTGAGGACAAGGTTTTGTTATCTAAAGTATATAGTGACAAAGGACGTTTTACTTTCACATCACATACACCAGGAGAACATTTGATATGTCTTTACTCTAATTCCACCAAATGGGGTATGTTCAACAGTGGAAAAATGGTAAGACTCTTAAACAGCTTTGCTGCATAAGTTTGTACAGTAATGAAAATCCTTTTAAGTTTGTGACAAACCTATGTTTAAATTATTATTAAGTGGCAGAATATAGAAGTTAGTTGTCAAGTCGAGCACTTCTGGAAAGAATCATGAAACTTTGTCCTAGGGGTTTTTTGAGTATGCTGATTCCAAAAATTGCGGGAACCCCGATGTCATTCCAACTGTTCCCGCCGAAAATGGGAAAAATCAAAATGGCCGCCAAAGTATAGTAGAAACCCATAATTACGAACCCCGATTTAACAAATTTCCAAATTTACAAAGGTAAAATAAAGGTGATGACATCGTAAAAAATTTAAGTGAAAGATTTAAAAAAAACTAGATTTGAACTGAAGATGAGTTTGGTGATCCGCCGTACTTTGACCCTTATAAAGCGTGCGGTGCTGATTGAAAAGTTTCATAATATGCTAAAATAATCTGTAACTACGGTAGTTTTTTAAAAAAGAATAATTTTCAGCATTTTAAAAGATTTACGCATGCGTACACGTACGGCTTGACGCCCGTGTTAATCCAATTAATATAGTGAGATAACGTAACGTTAGTTTATCGAGGGCGGGTTGAGCTAATGATTTGGTGCAGTTCTATCTGTAAGTGCCCACATTACCATGATCTTGGTGTCAATATGTTTTTTAGTTCAAGGAATCCAATAAAACATTATTAAAATACAATAACGTATATCTTCATCATGAAAATGCAAAAATAAATAAAAGATTCAAAATGGCCACCAAGAAACACAATTTTGGCAGTTTAAAAGCTCGAAGTGCCCATGTTACCATGATCTTGATGTCAATTCCTATGTTATTTTTTGTTCAAGGAATTCAACAGAACATATAAGAAATACCATATAATATAACTTCTTCTTAAATATACAAAATTGAATGTCACATTCAAATGGCCTTGCCACAGGTTTTGCTGTTAAAAAGAGTGTCCTTAATAGTATCATGGTGTCAATACCCATGTTCTTTAGGTCAATGTATCCAATAGAATGTATATATAAACTGTAATAATATCTTTATTGTAAAAATAAACTATAAATTCAAAATCCAAAACAAGGTCTTTGGTAATTAAAACGGCTGAAAATAAAAATGGCCCCTAAAGAATGGGGGCTCTAGTAAGCAACCGAATGGGGACTCAAGTAAGCAACCGTCCTCATACTTTTTAGGTAAACCTGTTAAGGCTCCTGCCATAGAAGCCATAGTGCATAGAAACCACTTAACTAAATTAAATGTGAAAGATACAGATGTCGCTACACTACATGCAAGGCTGAGGTGGGTGTGAACTCTCAAGCAAGCAACCATCTCCAATCTTGCCACCTATACTTTTAAATGAACCCTTGGATTTCTTGTTGACAAAACGGCAGTATTACTCAACTTAATAAGATAATAAAAATTGGCAGATACAGATAGATTGACAAATGTGGCACAAGCAAGCGAAATCAGACACAAGTCGTATTTTGTCAAAACTTAGTTTTGTGTTTATTGCAAACTAGACAATACAAGCTTTAATATAAAAAAAATAATTATTGTAATACCATGTGTTTTGAGCGATGCTACATAAATTTAAGTTTAACACCATTCTGTGCCAACTCAACAAATGGGATGGCTGTTACAGTCTCAGATTTTCTTGAAACTTGGATATAATGTGCACCAAATGTCTGACGAACAAACCTAAAATTTAACTTGCCAATTCCATGTTACGGCCATTTGAAATTTTAGGGTCATACCCAGGCTTTTTAGCTCTCAATTATGATTGTAAAGTTGCATTTTCAATCATGAGGAGACTTCACCATTTACCAAATTTTACAATTTTGAACCAGGTTTTGCCGATTTCTTCTTTCTCTACTAATTACTGATTCAGGAAATTTTGTAACAAGATTAACAGGGAGGCTCATTAGTTGTGAATAGTTCATAAGAAGACTAGCACAATTAAATCAAAAACCATGTTGTAACTTCCAACATAAGTCATTGATTTTTAAAATTCAAAAGCATATCTATTATGATTTTTATCTGAAATTATAGCTAAGTTAATAAAAATGCCAAATTATTTTGAACAACAGGTTTTTTTTACAATTTTCCAGCCTGGTTTTTAAATACTATACTGGTAATTTATTGAGAAACAGCAATGCCTGCTGTGATAATGACTCTTAAGTAGAGGTATTCTTCTTTGATGTTTAATTGGATTATTGAGATAAGATTCTGGCAAAACCTGGTTCACCAACCTGCCTGAATGCCCTTTTAAAGGGTTTGCTGGTAAATGGGACAGTAACAGCATGTAGCCATATCTTCAAATAGTATACAGATAATTAACTGAAATTTGATATCTAAACTAACTTTTGGCTGTAGAACAGGAATATGACATGACGTTTGGTATACCAGACCCCTGTTAGGAAAAACGTAAAGAACCTAACTTATTTGGTTGCGTAATTTTTCTTCCATTTTTAGACTCCATTAAAATACCCAAATCAGTTATTAAATGGGTCTTAAATTATTGCTACGAAGCAGCCAATTCATATTCTTGACAGCAATTTGACCTCTGAAAGGTCATTGCTTGTCAAAAAACAAGGGCCTATTAAGACGACTGAAAACAGGAATTTCCTTCTTTCGTTCTGCCGGGTAAAATCAATTACTTTAGGCGACGTTTGTAGACTAACCTACACGTACTAATGTCCGCATGTCGCGCTAGCCTTATCCTACTCTAGGCCTAGACTAGCTAGGATGGTATAGGCCTAGCCTTGAAGGGACGAAGGTCCCAATGAAAAACAACGTCACAACTTCAGGGGTTTATTTAAGAGCCGGCGGCCGGCGCATTCGATCGGCTACTACGATGTTTTCGCCGGCTACTTCAATCAATGCTGTACAAAAATTAATACAAAAACCACCAATATAAATAGCGCAACCGGCCTGTAAAGAACCTTATTTACCTACACGAAGTACATTGGGCTTCCAGGTTTTTTTACCGCGGAGAAGAAAAAAAAAAACAGATCGTCATTTAAAATTAATTTGTGTATGACTATGAACCTTTTATTTTCATTTCATTTTTATTTTACTAGCCCTCTTTGTGATGACATAGATATTTCGGAAATGATAAATAATTTATAAAAAAAAACCAACACTGGCTCAAATTCGTTTACACTCGGTGGCGGAGGTAGCAAGCCGAACCAAATTGAATGCTGTTTACACTCACAATTTCAGAGTCATAGATAGTACAATGATTAAAACGGCAGAGCAAGCCANATCGTCTCAATTCACATCACATGAGACATTTTTTTCCAATGTGGTATCCATTCGTTTTCGATATCTGCGTAAATTTAGAACTATTTTTTGCTCTCCTTAGATGTTTTCTTCAACGCAGATCTAGGGCACAGGCCTAAATGGTGAATCCCCACAAATTTCAACATGTTTGTGAAAAGTAAACAACTTCATCATTATAAAAATTGTATTTTCAATTTATTTTGGTGGATTTTATTAAATGTGTATAAACTTTTAAAAAAGAATGTATTTAATTATTGAATCAATATTCTGACCTTAAATTCCGATGTTGAGCTCGAAAAATTCATAAATTCTAGGCCTTCTAACCTACTCAGTAAAGTATACTAATCAAGGAGGTTCTGATCATCACTGCATGTGCAACCACTGTGCAGTGTATACTAAGAAGTTCAAATGGGAAACTAATTTTCCGTACCATATGACATATCCACGATGTTCAATCATCATCAATCAATGTGTTTGAATCGATATTAGGCCTACAGGAAAATAATTTGTTAATAAAACATTGATAAACATTGTTCATTTTGTAGCATGCTCGAATACCATACAAAATTAAGGAATATCATATGAGTGAGTACTGTTGTATGTGTGTAAACTCGTCTCTTTCTTATCTGTGCCTGGGATAGCCAGCTAAGTCCTGGTCCTAGCAACTGAGGTAGGCTGCAGGTTTATAGCGCCTAAGAAAGCCAGCCTACAGTAGGCCTAGATACTGTAGCCTACACAGTGGCTGTAGGCCTATCTAACCTAGGCCTAAACTCACGATATGATATTTTCAGCTATTGTATGATTTTCCTCTCATGAATTAAATTTAGGCTTTTTGAGATTCGCGAAAGTGTAATGTCGCGAAAACGGCCGAAATTATCAATTTGCGAAAGTTTCTGGTTTACAGTATATATTTAGGCTAGGCCTAATGTATGAAGAATGTAAAAATATCAACTTTTTTACAGCTCAGTAGTTGATTCTGAAAACTGTTTAAAACAAAACAATGATGTAGAGAAATGCCATCAAATGGGGGTCCTAGGCGGCCCCCCTATACCCCCGGCCTATTTCAATTTACTCTCCTGTTACTTTCAAATTTCTCCTGCTACTCAAATTCATAAATATACCCCTGACCTTGATAGCTAACATTGTCTATTTAACATCACAATAATTCATTATTAGATCTATATTTGTTGTTTGAATTTTACTCCACAAATATCAGCCGATACCTCGCACAACTCGTTAACGTCTTGTATCTATTGTCGTGACATCATGGCTCGCTGGCTCACACTTGTGATGTCTCGCACTTGTGATCAAATAACACGCTGGCTCGCACTTTGGCAACATTCTTTGGCAGTCAACTCGCACCTAGAAAACCCGCCCTTGGAAACTTGCCCCATAAAAAAATGTACAGTTCCTAGACCATGCAGTCTTCAAAATAAAAATTGTAACCTTTGGTTCAACTACATTTTCCACATACGTATATGTTTTTGAAACTTTAATTAAAAAACCTAAACCATAAAATGAAAAATTACGACTTTGTTACCCAATGAGAAGTGTTCTAATATAGACAATGGGTCGTGTCTCATATTATTTGTTATATTTTTATTCATTATTTTCACTTAATAATAGTGTAGTTTTATATAGCGCACAAATCCATCTAATGTAAGATGCTCAGGGCGCTTGAAATATGGACTAGTGACTCGATCAATGACTCGCATAAATAATTTTGTTCGAAGAACATTTATATGCAGTTGTACTTCGCAGCACTTCACTTGCATTTTGCAATTTCTAGTTAATATAAATAGTTGGAAATGTTGCACCACAAAAAATTCAGGATTTTTCACTTATCATTTTAGGGGGCAGTCGTAGGACAAAGGTCATTCAGGACAAAAAATACACAAAAATGCCTCGAATTATTGTTGACGTTTGACCCTGTGGACAAGTACGCTTGTTGTTAAAACTTGCACCATTAATTAATTTATATGATGATCAGATGTTCCAAATATCAGTGTGGTGTCTTTATCCCTTCATGTTTAAAATGTGATTTGAAATTTGTGACAATATCAGTGTGTAAATGTGACAAAATTAATTTTTGAATTAACAGTAATATTAAAAACAATCTGCCTAGACTCTTGAAACTTATAATTCTAAAACACCTTTATGTGCTTACTTCAGGCATGCAGTTCGTTTAAAGGGATATAGTGTTTAATTAGTAAGATACTGTCCCCCTAAAAATGGCCTAAGTGCAAGAATTGCACAATAAAATTGTGTTAGTATTGATTTCAAATGAGGATAATATTCCATGTACTGTCTAGAGCCATGAAACTTTTCATTCTAGGACAACTTCTTGTGTTGATTTCAGTTTTATGCAGTCTGTTAAATTGATAAATTGTTTAATTAGTAAGATATTATGCCCCAAAAATGGCCCAAGTGCAAGAATTGTGCAATAAAATTGTGTTACTATTGATTTCAAATGAGCATGATATTATCCATGTACTGTCTAGAGAAACCTTTTATTCTAGGACAACTTTTTGTGCTGATTTCAGTTATGCAGTCTGTTGAAGGGATGCATTGTTTAATTACTAAGATATTTTGCCTCAAAAATGGCCCAATTGCAAGAATTGCGCAATAACATTGTGCGACTGTATATTGATATTTCAAATGAGCATAACAAACAGTGTACTGTTTAGAAACATGAAACCTTATAGTACACATTTGTATGCTTAATTCATGCAGTCTGTAAAGGGACAGAGTGGTTAGTTAGTACGATATTTTGCACCAAAAAATGGCTCAGTGGCAGATTTGGGCACAGTGTAATCATTTCATCACTGACAAACTGCTGTAATACCGTCTGTTCACAAAGGTAGAACATGACGTGCTTTCTTCACGCACTCGATAAAGCTGAATGGGTTTGAGAATGGAGCAATGATGGGACGGGTTTTAAACATTTTGAATCGGTTACAGTCATTGACTTAATTGAGGATTATTAAAAAAGAAAAATACAATTTATGTTGAGAGGGACCATTTTATTCAGTAATTAATGGGCTGTACATAATTGCCAATAGTTTGAGCATGCGCCATCTGCCAAAAAGCACTGGCTGGTAAAAATATGTTATCATGTCAATGACCTTTTGGCTGAAAGCCAATTATTTTCTGATGTTCCCATTCACATCTTTTCGACTCTACTGCTGCTGTAGCCTGTAGTAGTAGGTCTAGGATAAGCCTCCTTTTCTAGGCTAGGCCTACTATTAAGTTTTTCCAACATGTAGGACAATTAACATTGCATTTGTGTAGTGTTTAGTTTTACGATGAGTTTCCGCTTGAAGTGAAAACAAGAAAAAGGGGTAAAAGAGGAGGTGTTAGGAACAGTCTGAAGAAACGCAAGTCCAAGCTACCACTCCCGACAACGATGGATTATTATATTATTATTTATTTAGGCACACAATACATGTGCCAAGGATTGTCATAGCGAATATATCACTGTCCTACTTGTAGGTGACAATCCCTTACACAAGACAAAAATACACACACGATGCTTTACACAAACTAAATATCAATTTGAGCTTTACGTCGTGAGAAAAAAATCCTGCAAGACTGACAGGAATTGAACCCAGGACATTGGGATTGGAAGGCAAGCACCTAACCACCAAGCTATTCAACTCCACTATAAAGCTATTCAACTCCACTTTAATGTGAGGTCACTACCAAATAAAATAGATAAACTGCGAGCCTATTCAAGGCACCTATTTGAATACAGGGAAGCCTCGGTGATTAGCCTTTATAGAGACATGGCTTGGCAAGCCTAATACTGACAGCGAAATTGAACTAACCAATTTTGAGTTAGCTCGAGGAGACAGAACAGAAGAGTCTGGGAAAAAGTGAGGGGGTGGTGTATGCATTTATATAAGCAAAAGATGGTGTAACCATTGGACAATTCGGGAAAAACTATGCACACCTGACATTGAGTACAAGACCATTCAACCTACCTAGAGAATTTCCACAAATATTTTTCACTTTGGAAAAGGCTAACATTTTTCACTGTGAAAAGGCTAACATTGAAGCTGCAATTGAAATTATTGCCAGGACAGTGCTTCGGTACGAAACTCTGGCTCCTGAGCTCCACAAATTATCCTAGGTCATTTCAACAAATGTACACTAAAAGATGCATTTACCAACTTATGAACAAGTGATTTCTGTAGAAACCAGGGTCACAGCAACATTGGATTTGTGCTACTGTAACATTAGAAATTCTTATACAAGTAAAATTTGTTTAAAGCTTGGGAACTCAGATCATAATAATATTTATCTTTTACAAGTCAAAACTTAAGCAAAAAACCAGTAGGAAGACAGCAGCACATCTGGAGCAAGGAAGTAGTTAAAAAGTTGCGTGGCTGTTTGGACTGTACAGACTGGGATGTTATGCTCAATGATTCTCCTGATGAAAATGTAAACACAGTATCAGCTTTATATATCTTTCTGTATTGAAACTGCAATCTCCAAAGTCACCAGGATAGTCTATGCAAATGAAAAACCGTGGATCTCAAATGGACTCAGGACTTTTCTTCAAAATAAACGCAAAGCCCACAGCGAAAATGATGCAGGCAAAGTCAAAGAATTACAAAAAGAAATCATAAAATGTATTAAAACTAATAATATGAAATACATCTTTGGCTGCTTCAATAATGAAATATCTGTGACAGAGAATGTAGTCTCTAATTTGAACGAAATGAATCTGCTTCAGCAAACCTTGTATTAAAATAAATGAGTGTTGTACGGAATGTTTTTTCCAAGGTAAAAATGGTGAAAGTACTGGCCCTGATGGAATATGTAGCTGTGTATTAAAATACTGCAGTCAGGTGTTAGCCCACATTTATACCTTATTATTCAATCAGAGTCTAGTAAATGGCATTGTGCCCAAGTTATGGAAGACATCTATTATTTCCTCACTCTCAAAGACTAAAAACCCAAAAGACCTTAATGATTACAGACCAATTGCAATAACATCTAATGTTGTCAAATGTCTTTAGAAAATTGTACTTTGATTGTTACTTAACGAAACTAAGCCTTTTTTGGACCCATTACAGTTTGCCTATCAAAGTAAAAGAAGTGCTGAAGATGCTGTTCTCTTCCACTTACATAATATCTATCAGCATTTAGATGCTCCGCGAACATATGTAAGGTGTCTATATATTGATTTGTCAAGTGCAAGCATCGATTACTTGTACATAAACTATAAAAAAATGAATGTGAATAATTAATATCATGGATATATAATTTCCTTATATGCTGACCACAGCATGTGAAACTGAATGACCAGAAAATTGTTAGTATTTGTACACCCCAAGGTTCAGTAATCTCACCTATGTTATTTTCACTTTTTACTAGTAGTTTTCAAGTTAATTCAAAAGAATGTACAGTGATAAACTATGCAGATGATACGGTCATCTCTGGTTACATAACTGATGGTGATGAAACTAAATATAGAAGAGTAGGGCATGAATTTGCTGATTGGTGTAGTAAAACTGAATGTAAACAAAACAAAAGAAATTCTCATAGATTTCAGGAAAAAGGCAGAACCATTGGCTCCTATTACAATTTAATGAAAATGCAATAAATATGGTTGAAGAATAAATACCTTGGTTGTATAATAGATAATAAGCTTAAGTGGAAATCAAATGTCAATAAAGTGTTTTGCAAGGCTAATCAAAGAATGTTTATACTAAAAAAAAAAATGAAATACTTGCACATAGATAGAACTATTTTAAAGTTATTCTACCACTCTGTAATTCGCAGTGAATTACTGTACTGCGATACTTTGGTAATATCCTGCAAAAAGATACACTTAGAATTAGCAGAATAAACGAAAGAGCTGGGAGATTGATTGGTGAACAATTAATCGACATTGAATCATTGTATAACAAGAAAATATTGAAGACTGTCAATACAGATTTTAATGATAGTACTCACCCTTTACACAAAGTACTTGTCCTAGCACATTCTGGACTTTACCACCCCGAACCAGGACTAAACATAATAATATCTGGATTTATATAGCGTCTTACGTTGACACAACCTCAAGGCGTTTGACAACAAAGAAAAAAAATTTTTTCAGATGTTCGCCCATACCCAATGGAATTCATACAACTTAAATGTCAAACGATAGTTATCATCATTGAAATTAAAATAAATATTATCCTGGATGTTTATGATTGGACTTGGAAACTCACCCCGCCATTGCATGCTAGTCAAGTTTATTTATGTTTTTTTATGTTATTGCTTTTGGTGTTGTAGTTTATGTATCTCTTGTGCTTTTATTTTTGTAGTTTATAATTATAATTGATTCTTTACTTGCACGAGTTTATTTATGTACCTGGTATATTTTTGTGTGTATATATGTATGTAATTGTTAGAGTTTTCTTGTATTCATGTGCAATTTTTATATTTTTGATATATATTTGAACTGCAATTGATATTTTTGATAATGAATTCTTTTCAATTTATTGTAAATACA
>NW_022730222.1:86070-92449 GCF_011630105.1 Anneissia japonica | reverse complement strand
CTATCTACCGCGGTAGACTTGTATGCAATGTGATATGCAAATTTTCTGCATATACAGCCTTGTGTCTACCGCGGTGCGGTAGATTAAGGCTTACCGCGGTAGGATAATTTGGCGACGCTCCCTTATTGCTTTTGGTGTTGTTATTTTATGCTTTTATTTTTGTAGTTTATAATTATAATTGATTCTTGAGTTTTTTCATGTACCTTGTGTTTATTTGTGTGTATGTATATGTATGTAATTGTTAGAGTTTTCTTGTATTCATGTGCAGTTTTTATATTTTTGATATACAGTATTTGAATGATATTTTTGATATTGAATTCTTTTCAATTTATTGTAAATACAATTTTTCGTAAAATAATTATAATTTGAATTAAAATCCAAATTCTATTTGTTGTAAATGAAATTTTTCGTAATAAAATTTTAATTAATATTTAATATTTAAAATATTTTTATATATAATATCAAAATTTTGTAATGAGTAGTTTCTTTACAATTTCTTTGCTTTTGTAATTTGATGTTTGTTGGTATTGACGTGTTTATGCCATATTCAAGAAACATTTCTGTTTATGTATTTTTATATGTGAATAGACCAATAAAGCTTATCTTATCTTATCGATTCCGTGGGTGAGTAGGGCCTGATGATGAGCAGATTGATCAAGGCCCTAGTCTAGGCGAATGTTTGGTAGCATTAGTGACAATCTTGAGATCAAACTTACTAATAATGTACAATTAAAATAAAATACTACACAGCGTATTTTGCTCGATAATATCTTGGATACAATTCTTTTACTCTTAGCTAATTGACAACTGTTTACTGTAGTTCAACACATTGTTTATTCCTGCTAATTGACCCACCAAAACAATTAACATTCTAGTGGTATAATTGTTTATCAGGGCACATTCTAGGCGTGGTGGTAGATCCTACTATCACGCAACTACAATGAAGTTACCACGTGTGGGGAACGTTGCAGTAATTGTGGGCTGTACTGTAAACAGTGATCAGTGGAGTGGTGACTACGAAAACCTGATAATATAGTTCATTGGTTTGGCTATGACTATTGCAGAATCCTTTGAAAATCGAGCAGGTATGCCATTGGGCCCTGTAATCACATTGCTTTTAAGATTCATTAATTCACTTTCCACTGTTTCGGCATCAATTGAATTTAATCGGAATTCTCCAACATTCTTGGTTTCATAGTATTTTTTGAAACTTTCTGACTTCTCAGAGTTGGTGTTCTTTGTAGCTGGAAGTTTTTCAACCAGGTTGGCTACTACACCAGTGTAAAATTTGTTTAACTGATTAAAACCCTTTGAGGGTCACTACAGGGGCTCCCATTAAATATTCAGAGTAATTGATTTTTCAGTTTTGGTTTTTTTTTGGTAACCAATTTCCATAGCTTTTTGGGATTCTGACGATTTTCATTGATTTTTCTGGTTAGATGTTTTTCTTTGGCAAATTTGTTGAACATTGTTTCTTGCCTTGCAATATTTTTCTCTATTGATAGATGCCTGTTTTCCTATTTTTAAGATGTGAATCTCACTCTTGTATAAAATATCAGGTGTCATCCAGGGTTGGGAAGATTGTCGAACCTGGACTTCTTTGATGGGTGCAACTTAATTAAAAGAATATTAAAAATTGTACATCCATGCTTCGTCTACTGATTTGACCTTATACAGTATCTCATTCCAGTTTGCACTCTCCAACAAATGTATGAATTGTTCTTGTTTCCTTTGGTCGATCTGATTTTTACAGTTTTGTGCGAGTAGCTTTTATGTTTCGGGGAATGGCGTGTCCCACACACCGGAAGATGGTCACTGAAACCTATTATCTGAAGTTCCAAACTGACTATAAGTCTATCGGAGAAGTTGGTGATTGTTTAATCCAAGCAACTTTTTTCTTTTCGACTTTTATTATTATGTATTTGCCGTTGGGTTTTGTGCATTTGGAGGTTAGATGTTAGAGGTGCTTGCACCTGTTGATACGCTCTCTCACTGGAATTTCTATTTTTATTTAATATATTTTTGTACTGTTGCCAGTGTAAAGCCGAATAAAATAAAATGAAATAAATAAAAATAAATCCTGCTTGAATTCATGGTTCATCATTTGCTGCTGAATTCACGGTAATTACAGTATTGTCACTTTTGAGGCTGCACATGTTTGTGTCTCCAAGAGTACCTCCGAGTCAGGAGGCAGCCTTTCTACAATTTTATCCAGGCCATTGATGAAAACCTGGTGTGTCTACCTCTGTGAGTGATAGCATAAAGGAGCTGAGTACCAAAGCTGAAATTTGGTTTGAATGTAGATCTAATATATCTGATTAACTGGTGTAAATTTAAGAAAAGATTTTATCTGTCCAGATGACGAACCAAAAAAGTAAGTTAGAATATCAGGTTCGACCTTGATAGTTACACCCCTTTTTTTGAGCAGTCAATATCTTGGAAGCTACAAACCTATAACGCTAATTTTTTTGAAGTGTTGGTTTTTCACATAGTGGATCATTTTTATGGAGTTTTATCAAAATCTGAAACAGCCGAGCAGGGACCTCTGGTTGATTTAACACAGAATTACTGTTTAAGTTAAACCACTACAATTTTTAACTCAACCTTATATTTTCTGATGAGGTCATGTATAATAATACATATATAGGAACGTTGACGGCTGCAAGGCTCTGGTTTCAATTTAAATTCAGTTGTTTTTAGTCATGTGCCGTGCGGACTATTTTTCGCACCGCACCTTTAGGCTGCTACGATCAAGACTAAACAGTCATTAAGAAACTGTAGGTAGCGTTAGCATACCCAGTTACCCAAAAGACATCTCGGGAACCAAACAGTGTCTGCGAAGAGGGTATGAAATAGAAATGGGAAAAATTGAACTTTTTTTTTAAACAATTAGCATGTGCAACTCCAGCTAACACGATCATGCATGGCTATGAAAATAGAAAATAATTAGAATTCTGGTGTAAAAGGCTTGGTTATCGAAGGCCTACAGTGCATCATATAATCATCAGTTAGAATTGTACTTAAAGTATTGCAAACAACAGTTCATTTGGCTCTAACGCATGTATGGCTCTATCGTCGTACATACGTATGCATTAACAATTCGATGAAAAATAACCTTGTGAAACTGACGACATAACCTAGGCCTTTCTGGTTTCTACTAATAGCCAAATAGTAAGGGCAAGCCTAGGGCTAGATTAAGTCACATTGAGACTCGAAAGGTACCGTGCTGTATGCTGAAGAAGGGTAGCGTACATATGCTCTTCATGGTACAGTATGCGTCCATACTGACAATGGAAAAATATAGATAGCCACACAGAAATTGAGAGCATAGGCCTAGCTAGTGGAGGGGCGGGGCGGTGGGCCGTGCTAGCAAGTCCATAGCTGAAGCATAAACATCGGCTTCGATGGAATTTATTTATAACTCGTCCAACCCAGCCAGCACAATGATAAATATAACTAGAGATACTATGTTCAATAGAACATGAACCCAGTCATTTTTTAAGAGATAACCACTGTGACCTTTAACCTCAACCTGTGAACACCCCATGTTCTAATGCAACTGGTCCAATCGTTAGTCACTAGCAATATTTGATAATTTTCACTATAGTGACCCTTGTGAATTTTTACCTACAGATGAAGAGTAGTTTTTCATATTTAGAAGGCCCTAATGATCATTCCTGGTAAATTCGAGCTCAGTTGGGTTATTTTGAAAATCTGACCCCGATGACCCATATGTAACTACTGATGACACACAGGGGTGTAGGCGGTGTCACTGGTTCTTAATGATCAACTTTGATTGAATTTGGTTTATTCGTTTGCCATTAGTAACATTTTGAACCTTTGACCTATGAACTTTGACATATGGGGTAAAGAATATTTTTCGTGTTTAGAAGGTCATAATTAAGGATCATTCCTGGTAAATTTGAGCTCAATTGAGCTATTTTGAAAATTTAACCTCGATGACCCCTATGTGACCCCTGATCCCAGACTGGGGTGTAGGAGGTATCACCGGATCTTAATGACGAAATTTGATTGAATTTATTCCAATGGTTTGCCATTAGTAGCATTTTTAAATGTTACTATAGAGAACAAAAGAATAACCCTTTAATGACCTTTTACCGTAAATCGCTGAACACCATAACGTCCCTACATTATGCCAATACATATGTGCCCAGGACAAGACTGTGCTGTTATTTGTGACAGAAGTCTTTTATTTATTTTGTTGAAAGTTTTTACCCTAATGACCCCTATGTGACCTTTGACCCCAAGCAGTGAACACCCCATGTATGAGAGGTGTCACCGATTATACTGACCAGGTTTGGTTGAATTCGGAACAACCGTTTGGCACTAATAGCATTTTGAAATGTTGCCAGAAAAAAGATGAAAATTACCCCTTAATGACATTTGACCCCTTATCCCTGAACACCCTATAGACCCTGCCTTATGCCAATATATATGTGCAAAGGACAAGACTGTGCTGGGCAATTCCATTGTCACAGACCGACTTTTTAAGGCATTCATAATGGTAAAAAATGTTCAAATATTACAGATAAACCGGTATTCTGAAATTCCAAGTAAATTTTATACTCCTTCCCACACACTTTTAATTGACAATATTACAAAAATCAAAACATAAAGTCATTTATGAAATATGAAATATTAATATGTTTGGTCACAGACCGACTTAAAAAAAAAAGAGAAAATTTTACAAATATAAACTTTGTGCAATTCTATTGAAAATATTATGAAAAGATTTATGGTAACACATCCAGTATGTAAAATCATATAAAGAATTAGTATCAACAGAGAAGGTGATGTAAAACTACTTCATGGGGATGGCAGGGTAGATGGTACCACCTTGGGTCTGGTCACAGACTGACGGTCACAGACCGAGCTATCGATTTGCATGATAGTATATGATGGAATCTGGCACATTAAAAGGAGAAAACACTTTATATATAAAATTCAATACTAAAAACTTGTTACCAAACATTGTATATAAAAAAGTATAACTTAATTCCTTATAGTAAACAAAAATTTATTTTGTAATAAAATCAGATTTTTTAACATATTAAGAATGGTATTATTTACCTAATAAACGTCACAGAAAATAGTCTTAAGCAAAATCATGATTGCTTGGATGTTAATTGATCTGACCCAGTTAATAAATACTCTAGTACTTAATGAAAAAAGGCATATTAAACCAAGAAAATTATGAAATGCATTTTATGCATTATGGATATCTGAAAGTGTTTTCACATCCTCTCAGGGACCATCAAACATGCTCCATTTTCCATCTATGGTTGCCTTTGAAATGAATAGCATGGTTTTTTTCTTTAGATGTTAATGGCAATGGTGCCAGATGTTTGCCAACAAGGGGTCCGACGTGTCTGATGGAGGGGTCCGAACCAAAGCAACGACAAAGCCTTGGTCGATAGTCCCGAAACAAAAAAATCTCTGTTAGGGTTCTTGAAGGGAGTTTTTATGGCTTAATTTAACCCTAAATGTGTTTTTAGACCACAATATTAGGGATTTGCAATCAAGATAGCGTTATTTGGATTGGAAAATTATTATTTTTAAAAATGTTTGGTCCGACGACCTAGTCGTTCGTCGAAAGACAAGGGGTCCCTACCTTCCGACAAAGAAAATTCCCGCCCCTTCCCTCACCCCGCTGACGCCTCCGCTGGTTAATGGCATAGTGAATAGTAACTATACAGTATTTAAATGTTAAAAACAAGATCTATACTGAATGATAAACTACAGCTTTATGTATTTATAAGATTTTACCCACTCAGCTTCCAACTACTTAATCACATGGTTTAATATACCCAATTTGGTGGTTGTTAAGAACTCTATTATGAAGCAAATCATTGTTATTTTCAAGTAAACCACTATATGTCCTTAGAACCTTTCCCAGGCCCATGTCTTTTGTCATTTTAATTTTGTTTATTGAATATAACCAACTTTACAGTAAAAAGTTTGCTTAAAGATTATTGTAATATCATTGGTCACAGACCGACAAGTCGGTCTGTGACTAATTTGGTCGCAGACCGACTAAAATTAATGTAATAAAAAATCCAAAAATTTAAATAATCTTGTCAGTGAATGTTAGCCTAATAGCTTCAATAATTTTATGAATTTCACAATGGTTGAAAGCTGCATGACTTAATAAACCTAAAAAAATGTTGTTTTTTGGGTCACAGACCGACAAAAATATTAAGAAATATTTTTGCCCCGCCTTAATATTTTGTTGTAAATGAATATTACTTATTGTCACAAAAACTAATAAAATATGTTAAGTTCTCCAATTTAAAATAAAAATGACTGGCATAAATGGCAGTTTGTTAGTTTCTAGAGGCTTTGAAAAAACATGACATTT
>NW_022730222.1:75184-86050 GCF_011630105.1 Anneissia japonica | reverse complement strand
ACATGACATTTTCATATTTTTTATATTTTCAAAATTATGTAATTTCAAATTCCTATATATTTTTATACATCCACACAAGAAAAGTTTCATCAATGAATCCTAAAAATTCATTTTTTAAGCTTTAGTTTTATATAAAACTTGTTTACATTCCTCAAAGTTGAAAATTTGCTAAATCTGAAAAAAAAGTCATGGAATTGCCCTGCTACGTTATTTGTGAGACAAGTAGTCTTTTAAACGATTTTTGGTTTTTTTTACCCTAATGCTCCTTATGTGACCTTTGACCCTAAGCTGTGAACAACACATAAATGGGAGGTGGCACCGGTCCTACTGACCAAGTTTTAATTAAATCAGTCCAGTAGTTTGCCACTAGTTAGCCTTTTAAAATGTTGCCAGAAAGAAAGAAAGAAAGAAAGAAAGAAGAAACTGCTAAGAAACAGAAACCAGTCAGCATGCTGCTGACTGGGTAAAGAAAGAAACTAACTGCTAGGAAACAGAACCCAGTCAGCATGCTGCTGACTGGGTAATAAAATATATATTTTTTAAATTGAATACAAATAAATAGTAATATCATTAATAATAATAATAATAATGTTATGGTAATAACATAAGCTAAAGAAAGTCTATATAGTATATGGTAGGCCTAGGTGAACATCAAATTGTATATTACACTTTCTACATTTAAATGTGGAGTACAGTTTAGTAAGTTTATTGGTGGAGCGGATCACCTCTTGTTATTGTACTGTCTCTTCTTTTTTTCTTATATTCTTCTTTCTTTCTCCCCTTTTCTGTTCGCACGATATCTCAAAAAATGCCACGAGTTACGCACAATCGCTGTCAACGAACATTTGGCTTGGTCTAGAATAGTCATGCGTTTTTACATTATCAGTCATATCAGCCTAACCAATTGACATTTCGAAATCGTATTAAGTGAGCATTAACTTTGGGTTAATGTTGAATGTACTGTACCTTAATTTTACATGTGCGCTTCATTACGCGCGCGTCAAATTTTCAAAATGCTCAAAATCCCTTTTTGACTAAATTAGAGCACGTTTCAGGCCATTTTGAGCATTTGAAAATTTTTCATAATACGCGCACGCATTTAGATGCGCGTAGCACGTACGGAAGCTAGACATTATGTTTTTCACATAGTTTGGGTTCCTGATATTGTTTTCACAAATTTCAATTCTTTTTGGTCATCTTATTGCCAATAACAATGCTGTACATGCGCATCAAATATAGGTATCTTTGCGCGGATTTGTGCCCATATACAGTGAAAATATGCTAAAGTCAGGCCTATTTTTAATCAGTTATAGCTCCTTAGGATGAAAGGTGACCCCCAATTTTTATTACATATTCTGAAAGCACATAAGTTGTAAATATGATTTTACAGATCATAATGGCTGATCAGACATTGTGACGTCATCATATTGGCATCTGAATTCAAAGAAAGTGAATTATAGCTATGACGTCATTTTTGAAAATACACATTTAAGAGTATCTCGAATATTCTTGATCGATCGTCTTCCAACTTTGAGTATGTTACATTGTGGCTGCGATAGGTTAGTAAGTTGCCTCTTTCTCATAGCAATCTTAAATGCGGCTCAGCCACTCAATTCACAGGAATTATGGGTTCTTTTTTTTACTTGATTCTGAATGAGGTGATAAATTCGCACATTGTGTATTTAGGTATTCAGTGACTAGGAAAAAGACACAAAAAGTTTTAATGTGATTTATCTTTTATTTCTTTCAGTTTATACTCTGTTTGCGTTCTTTGAGTACATCTTAGTTGTCGCCAATATCGTCTTTCATTCGCTTGTAACTTACAATTTTGTTGATAGAGACGTAAAATTTGGATGTATAAAAGAAAGTCACTATGACTGAATCCTCATGTTACAACCCCAAGGCAAATTAAAGATATTGGCTGGCCACAAATAGAACCAAAACATAGAAAAAACCTCAAGTTACAACCAAATACCTGTCTCTTATACACATCTAGATGTGTATAAGAGACAGGGGCGGCAGAGACTATTTCGACGCTATCAGACCGATAGTTTGTATACTGTAAAGAGAAAATTCGTGTGGCACTACCGACCAATAGTTCGTATACTGTAAAGAGAAAATTTGTGTGGCATTACCGACCAACAGGGGGTTTTAAATTAAACTTGACGGTTTAAATTCATGTGCCATACCGTCCTCGGGCACGTCGTATAAGGTATTCGTACTTGTGCGTTAAAATTTTAAAATTGTTAATATCACTTTTCAGATAATTTAAAGCATGTTTCAGGTCATTTTTAGTATTCCAAAACTTTCCATAATTTACGCGACGTACGCTCATTTCCACGCCCACAGCACGTACTGAAGCTGGAAATTACGTTTCGGTTACATGTTTTGGGTTTGTGCCATTGTATTCATATCATTACCATGCGCACGGACGTTAAGACGTATGTGTACACTTTCGTAAGTCATTAAAATGCTCAAAATTACTCTTTTTAAATACTAAATAGAGCATTTTTTAGCATATAATAATTTTCAATCAGCACCGCGCATGCTTTGTGAGGGTCAAAGTACGGCGGATCACCAAACTCGTCCTCAGTGACGAGTTCAAATCTAGTTTTTATTATTTCAATCCTTTGTTTTATTATTTCAATCCTGTGACCTGCAATGTATAACATGGCTATTGTTACACCAGTCGTAAACCAATTCTACCTGTATGCTATTATTCTTATGTTTATGTGTGATATCATAAAACAAATGCATTGAAGATGATAGGTCATTCTCGAGATATTAATTTATTATTAGTTTAGATACAAACCAGTCATAAGTTAAAGATATTGCAGCATTTTTAGTTCCTATGCATTAGGAACTACTGTAATCACTCGTAGTCACATTTCTTTTGTTTTTTATTGTGTGTAGTATGTGTGTGCGTATGTGTGTAGACATTTATGCAAATGCGCATGCGTCAAAGAAAAGTTTTCCGACATTTTGTTTTACATCGCGATGCGAAGTTCGATGTGAAGTTTCTGCAGAGTTCAGTCAGGGCTCACGCTAACCGATCGGCAAGACGGGATGCATGAAACTATTTTGGTTTTACGGGAAAAAAATCAACTGCTGTGACATAGGTATTTTTAAGAAGGCCTAAAATAAAACAAAAAGGTTTTTATATTTGCTGAAATACATCGTTTTTTCATTTAGATCTCCATTTTTCACTAACTCCATGCGACGTTTTTTTTTCTGTTGTATGAGTAGTCCGTAGAGCTATTAAACAACTAGAGTGTTGGCACAGCAATGCAGAGTTATGTATGTGTACCATCCAAGATGGCCGTCATAGTAAAGCGCCACCTTCAGGCTATACATATTATTACATATTAAGCCCTCTGACTGACTATTATTTCATTATTGATAATGAGTAAAGGTAATAACAAATTATTAAACTATTGTAGCCAAAACGAGACCAAGTGGAGCATCTTATTCAAAAATAAAGTACCAAGGAATGAAAATTAAAATCGTGTACATTACACCCAAACACCGCAACAAACATACGGGTAGCTAGCTGTACTGAACCCTCTGAGTAAATTGAGGGCGCAATTGCAAATGATGGTGCTTTGCGAAATTTGATTGGCTAAATCTATGGCAGCCATCTTGGATGATACCCACACAGTTTTGCGTATTTCGAACATCGAATACATTGCGGTTAGCGCTCTAGTATTCTTATTATTATCTCTATGGAGTAGTCATATGAAGGTACCATATCCCTGACAGTTGGCTATGCAGCAATGTACCCTTTGAATACAAATTGAAGACAACTCCAAGTGGAGATATAAAGGCAGCCGACTGTCAGGTACATAACGACTATCTAACTTTTTTTTTTGCCTAGTACAGTACAGTAATTACTGCGATGCGAGGGTGGTAGATCGTTCAGTCAGTGATATCGCGTTCAGTCAGTGATATCGTGTTATCGTCTAATACATTTTAATAATGTGTGTACAATTTAAGAATGCACCGCGTGGGTCGCATTCTTTTTTATGCGGTAGAAGTATACGTAGCAGAGTGACGGCAGCGATCTAAGCCAGGGCCTAGTTACAGTAGTATACGTTCTTGATCATCGTAATGAAAACTTCGGGTGACAGACGATTGGGCTCAACTGGTGTGGACGACCGGACCCAAGATAGCTTCAAATAAATTGTAGTCCTAGAAGGCCACTGCCACCACCCCCACTCCTGATATCGTTCCAAACTACTGTAAAATGAAATTACTGTATTATTATACCTAGCTAGGCCTAGGCTCTATGCCTACGAAATTTTTTCAAAGAAATTTGCTAAAAATATTACTGTAATTTGCCTTTCGAATTACGTTACTAAAATCACTATTTTGGGCCATAAAGACTCCCATGTATTTTTCAACCTCCACATAAATTTGACCCAAGATATATATATATATAATATATATATATATCATTTATATATATGTATATATATTATTTACGTATATATATGTATATATATATATTGTATGTATGTTTATTTATTTATTTATATTTATATATTTTATTTATATGTATATTATTTATATATATATATGTATATATATATATACATGTATATATACATGTATACGTATATATACACATATATATACAGATGTGTATAAGAGACAGATTAATACTCCATCATAATATATATATATATATATATATATATGTATATATATATATACGTATATATATATATATATATACTTACTGTATATATATAGACATATATATATATACGTATATATACATATATATATACGTATAATATATATGCGTATATATTAACACACGCGTATGTATACACGTATATATGTACATGCGCACGTGTATATATGCACACACGCGCTTATATACTTATATATATACACATGTATACGTGTATATATATACGTGTATATATATATGTATATATATACGTATATATATATACACGTATATATATATATATAAGGCCTATATACTTTTTAAGTCATGTATCATGCATAGGAACGTTGACGCCTGCAAGGTTTTTTTATAGCAAATATTTCATGTGTTCTTATACTTGCATAAAATAAATACAAAATAAAAGTAACATGGCTCTATCTACTAATGAATTCACAGTAATCCACCATTTTTCTACTCTGTACTCTGATGTAAATGCCAATCTTGCCACTATACAGTTTCTACCAGTATTCTGTACAGTAACCTCACACAACAAATTTGATGTGCAACAAAAAGTTAATTAATTGGCAGTTGGAGGTGAGCGGTAACTTACCACTCACTTCCAAACTGCCAATTAATTAGACTTATAAAAACAATTATTAGTTTTTACCCTATCTAAGCTGGAAAAGTGATGGGGGCTCTTTCTTGACCTCGACCTTCATTGAAAGTTTTGCTTGCACATCAAATACAGTATGTTCTAGGTTTTACTTTTTCTGTCTGTGCATTTAAAATTATATCCAGGTGAATAAGCTTCATTAAAATAATCAGTAATATATTTTCAGAGGATCCATCTTGAAATTGAAGTTGGAGAACATGCTAATGATTACAACCAAATACAAGAAAAAGATAAGATGACAGAACTGCAACTGAGAATACGTCAACTCTTGGATCAAGTTGAGCAAGTTCAAAAAGAACAAAATTATCAGAGGGTAAGAAGATGATTTTGAAAATTATTGATATAGGTGGTTTTTTTAAAAAAGTATGATTTTTTTTTTATATAGAGAATAGTCGTGGTGGTATCCAGTGACATGCATCGCAAATATTTACCCAAGATATTGTACTGTACTCTAGAAGTTTGTTAAATAGATATATAGATAGAAATCTTTCTTTATTCCGGATATTTGCGCCCGTATTCTTTAAACAAACTTTTGTCAAACTTCGAACTAGAACTTCATTAGTCCTAGTTGCAACTTAAACTTTAATTTGTATTTATAAACAATGTAGTCGAAGTTCTAACTACGACTAAATCAAGTCCTATATTTACAGTAGTTCACCTGAAGACGGCTGGCAAGCAACGACTATCAAACTTACCAATGAAAAGAGCTCATTTTAATAGCAGACAAAATTTTGTAGATCCGATGACACGGATAAATATTAAGCTGCTGCCTGTCGTTGAAAAACATTCTGATGGATTTATGTTTGAGGTGTAAATTAATGCAGTCTTGTAGTAAATCTATCTTTTAAGTAATAACATGTTAACTCTGACGTGTTTAAATGCGGTGTTGTGGTATTGTCTCCGAATATATATGTCTATGAATGTTTGCATGTGGGACTTGCATATTAGATCGGGTGCGTGGCACAATGACGTCTTAACAGTTATGAGATTTGGGGAAAATCAGCAAGAAAATTATTTAATTTTGCCAAAAAAACACATGTAGGATAATAAAAACGAGTCCTATGGTAGCTACAATATGTGCAAAAATCATAATTGAAGGCACGTACGCAGGATTTTTATTGGGTGGGTGTGAATTTGTGGAAAGTGGATGAAAATGTTGGGGGTTTGAGAGTAAACACTATTTAGAGTTCTTATTTTCAAATGTTCTGTAGGCTAGTCTATCAAAAATGTTGATGGCCTATTAAACGATGAATATCAACCTTGATATGAAAGGAAACTGATCTATAAAAAATTAAATTAATCTAATTAAAAAAAACAATGTGGAAATTTCATTAATTATACTACGGGTTAACGGTCATTAATATGGTTAAAATTTTAAGAATCGTAATAAATAAATCGAAGTGAGAGTAAAATAAATCCCTACAAATTGGACATACACATAGCCTAGCCAAGGTCCACCCACCTGACAGCCGGCTCCACCATGGTTAGGATTAAGAAAAAGAAAATTTATGATTATGGTACCTCTTGATGGTCGGAAATGGCACTCGCAGACTTCAACAGAAATAAAAATGAACCTATATAGAGAGAGAAGATGAGTTTTGTACGTGTCGACTTATTGACACGCAACAGTGGGGAAAAACTCAAAAAGTTTACAAGTACAGTAGAAGGCCTTGCTTATAAAACAAATTAGAGGCAGTCCTAGTTGGAAACTGCCCTGAATGGTCAAGTATTTTTGGTGGATGGATTTCTGTACTATAGGAAAGTACAGTTACAGATTTGTTTATTGGAAAGAAGAAACTTAAGTAACGTAACAAAATTCACACGTATGATCAATTTGGAATTACGATATATCAACGAATTGAATAAAGTAAACATGTTGCAGCGTTGGGAGGGAGACCCCTCTCAACCCCTTCTCCCAGCTCGAGCCTACAAGCTCAAGTCCCCCTGTTGGACAACTTAGCACCCCCAGAAAATATATCCTAGAGCCGCCACTGCGTGAGGTGCGCGTACTTGTGCGTTAAAATTTGAAAATTGTCAATAACACTTTTAAGATAATTTAAAGCACGTTTCAGGTCATTTTCAGCATTCCAAAACTTTCCATAATTTACGGGCCGTACGACCATTTCCACGCGCACAGCATGTACTGAAGCAGAAAATTGCGTTTTGTTTAACATATTTTGGGTTTGTGACACTGTATTCATATCAGGAGTCAAATTTTTGTGTCATTATCATGCGCATGGACTTTAAGACTTGCGCGTACGCATGCATAAATCTTTTAAAATGTTCAAAAATACACTATTTTTACAACTAAGGCCTAGTTCAGACCAAAATTTTTTTTTTTTTTTGGAGCTCCAACTAATTGGAGTATATATTTTAGGCCATTTTGAGCATTTTAAAACTTTTAAATCTGCACCGCGCGCTCTTACTGAGGGTCAAAGTGCGGCGGATCACCAAACTCGTCCTCAGTGACTAGTTTACTGTTAGTGTTACTGTTATTATTATGTTTTTTATTTAATTTTTATTTATTTTTTATTTTATTTATTTTGTTTATATTTTTTACATGGGAGTTGTATCCGAAATTCCCCTCACCCAATTTTTTTAATTTTTGTCAATCTTTAAAATCTGGCACTGTATTTAGGATATGTTGAATAGCTACTCTCGCTCTAAAAGCGTGCGAGGTTGCAGCTGCCCTTGCACTATGTACTTTGTCCACAAAAATATGAATTCCTATCTCGGCCATATGTTTTGACGCTCTTTCTAATTAGTGGAAGCTTCCCATCCAATCAAATTGACTTGTAATCATTCACCCATGAATGATGAAACTAAGCTCAAAAAGCAATTGCATAATGTGTATTATTATTATTATTATTATTGTATACTTATATAGCGCATATCAAACTTCTCTATGCGCTAGTATGGCATTATCATTAATGGCATTATTATTAATACTTTTGATTGAATATGACCAGTGATGTTTTTCCCTAAAATCAGTTACCTGGAGAAATTTAAGAAAATTTTAAAAAAATCAAATCAAATTACATAATCTAAAAAAAAAATCAATTTGTCATAAAAAAGACATGTAAAAATAAATTAAATGTATATTGAGAATAATGTTCCCCCCCCCCCCTTATAAACACCTTCACTGTTTCTGAGGATTTATGAGCAGTGAAGAAGAGAACAAACCAATTATTTATTTGTCTGAATACTTGACCTGAGGTTGTGATGACAAATTTTGTTTACTACCAACAGATGTTCTCTGTATTAAGTAAAATATTGGCGAAATTTGTTAATAATGTAATTGTTTATTTTCAGTATCGTGAAGAGAGATTTCGTCAGACAAGTGAAAGCACAAACCAACGAGTACTCTGGTGGTCCCTTGGTCAGACTGGCATTTTACTGGTTACTGGATTTTGGCAGATGAGGCACCTTAAGAGTTTCTTTGAAGCAAAAAAGCTAGTTTAGAGTTGTCAATTTAATTTTAGTCCCTCGCTTGAAATTTATTTTGAGTGACTTTATTACAATCATTCTGAATCCATTTGACTTGTTTTCAGTTTACTTTTAGAATCCTTTACTTGTAATTCATTTTAGAAGCCTTATCTTGTAATTCATGATAAACTCCAATTACATTTCTAGTTTTGCTGATATTCTCATGCTCGGCCATTTGGCAAGTCGAATGGCCAAGCGGTTAAGGCATGGGCACCTAAAGTTCTGGAGGTGGAAGTCTTCTCGGATAAGGACTATAACCCGTAGGCCCAGTGTACATAATTGGCTCATGTGCACTTTAAAGAACCCAGTACATCTTTCGTGATGAGCAGGGGGTTACCCCGGTGTACTAGTCTATACAGCCTCTGCCATCTTGTGATGGGATTGCCGCTTTGAAGAGTAATTAACTTTACTGTTCGGCATATCCTTGGCCCAGTGCCTGAAACTGAATAAATGAAAAACAATAAGAAGGCTCAACGTTATAATTATTAGATACATCTTTAAATTGATGTGGTTGAATAATTGTTTTTACTAAGCAGAATATTGCCTAATTTGGATTTTTGTCTTTAAAAAAAACCTACCATATAGAAGTATTTAAGGTGTCTTGTTTCATTTTTTCAGTGTCAATATACATAAAATTAAAAGCTTGAGTGCACTCTGAGAGTGCATACATGTGCCCACGTCATGCGTCCTCTGTAATATACAAATTTCGCATGCATGCATGAAAAAAAAAACCCAACTTTTTTTGAGAAATTAAGAAATGATAGGCCTATAGTAAATGTAAGATCGTTTCATTCCACATACTTTAGAATGGATTTGCACTGACTATATGCTGTTATTTTAATTCTAAATAAACCATTTCTGGGTATTCACACATCAAGTCCTGTGCTGCATTCTGATACCTAAATCTCTAATTACAATACCGTATTACTAACATACTTCAATACTTGGAGTATGTATTACTAACATCGTCCCACTAAAACTATTGGTATAGGCCTATTCAATGGACTGAATTATATACCTCATACATAGATTCTATTCATCTGATTAGTTAAGAAGCAGGGCAATAGAAAGTACTATTCCCCTCAAAAGGTACTATTCCCCCTCCAAAATAATACTTTTTTGACCTGTCGCGATGTGCAAACTTTAGGCCCACTACATCGCGCTGCGCTGACTGTAAAGGCGACTGCCTTAGACAATAAACAAATAGAGGTTGCTCGTTTTCGATATGAAGGTGGACTAGCCTAGGCCTAGCATTACTTCTTGATGAAGCCAATAGCAAAAGCACCAAAAGACAAATTAAATGTCTTATCAATATTCGAAAATATATTGCAAGACGATGGGTGCTGTTGAAATTGAGGAAATAAGCAAAGAAGAGCTAGACACTCTTTGATCGCCAAGGCCTTGCTAGCCTAGTCGAATATATAGTAGTAGGGGATTCCCGTAGTAGGCCTCTAACTAATAACAGGCTAGGAAGTAAGTACTTTTTTAGGCCTCGTAGAATCTATACAAATACTGAATGCTCTATATTTGGGGAACAATGAAATCTATTGTCCCTCTGTGATGTGGAGACCGTAACCTATCTCGGTCCCTCGGCCCTCGAGAAAATAGGCTACGGTCTCCACATCACCTCGTGGCAATAGATTTCACCATTCCCCTCATGAGCGGTCCGGGTCCTACTAGATACCGTACCACACGGGACCACTCGCGACCACTCGGGTGGAAAAATGATAAAAATATTATCACACGAGAGTAGAAAAGTACTTAAAGCCCCATTCCCGGCAAAATTTCACTAAAAATGACTTTTTTTAGAAAATATGCATTTGCATTACTCCAATTATTATAAATCATGGAAAAATATTGGCATGAATTTTAGTTTTACGCAAAAGAATTAAAAAAAATGAGACATACAGACTATTTCTCATAAAATATTACCATTTTCTCGACGAATTCATCGTTACTAGGCAAATTCAGAGGTTGTAGATCGCATCCACTGGAATACTCTCGCTTTTATGTATACTTTATACAGTCAATT
>NW_022730222.1:72100-74298 GCF_011630105.1 Anneissia japonica | reverse complement strand
TATTGTTATTGTTATTATTATTATTATTGTTATTTTTTTTTTTTTGTCCCAAATTCAGAATTTCTAAATTCATCCAGTATATTGTATAAGTAACCTCTGCTAATTAGCATGCATCAGCTCTGTTCAGCTATATAAACCATTTGTTATTTTATAAAGTATAGGCCTACGCCCTTATTGTTTATGCTAATAAAGTGTTTAAAGGAGGTTTATTGCAGGAACGGCCGAGATATTCGTTTAGTAATAAACGTATTTATGTCACTAATTTTAACCTTCGTTATTTTTTCTAAAATAATGTGTTGTGCTCTTTATTTATCTACCATGTATATCCATTACACATATTTCAATTAATTGTTATCGTGCTCTGTGAGGATGAATTTGGAAGATTTTCATTAAATGGAATAAAACCCACAGAGGCCTAGAGTGGAAATTTTTTGGTCCCTATTTCTTTCAGTAAGTTAATTAGACTTCACGTATAGTGCCTTGAATACTTTAGAATAAGCCTCTTGATTATAATAATAAATTATTGAGCTTACACTCTCAATGTTACGGTGCGTCAAAACCAACAAAATTACATTAAAAAGCACAAACACAATATTTGAAAGAACCTTTCTTTCGTTTTTTTATCTATTTATTTACCTTATTGTTTATCCTGGGGGACTGCTCAGGGATAAAATCCCTGGTCCTCTTCGGATCCCAGCAAAGAAGATAACAAACAGTGAAACACAAAAAAAAACAAAAAAAAAAACATACACATTGAAAACATACGGTACATTGAAACACAAAAAGCGGTACTACTGCCATTTTTTTAAATTTTTTTTCATAGAAAAAAATCTCAAAATACCATCTTTAAAAACATAATTCATAAGAAGTTAACTAGATTTATCTCTGGACTAAAGCATAACTACAGAATCAATACAAATTTTAAAAAAAATTAAATTAAAATAATAAGAGACAAAAACACTTAAGTATACAAATACAAAGCAGATACATTAATAAATACAGTTATTATAGAATACTTAGGCCATACAATAGGCATACACGCGGGATGAAATGTAACGTACGTAGTGAATGTGGTAGAGGTCAAGGTTGAATGCGTTTCTGGAGACGTGAATGCGTCTCAATTTTTACCATATTTTGGACAATTACCATTATAAAAGTTGGTTTTTATTGATTATAAAGCAGTTTTATACTCTTGTGTGGTAATTATTTTAATCATTTTTGCACCCGTGTGGTCGCGAGTGGTCCTGTGTGTTCCGTGTGGTATTTAGTAGGACCATGGACCTATTAATAATAGGTATAATAATAATATTAATAGGTCCATGGTAGGACCGAGCGGTCCTACTAAACACCGCCCGAGACCGCCAGACAATGTTCTTCAACGCCCGAGTGTATATATGATTAGTATTTTACAAATAAATAACGCCCGAGGAGAGATAATGACTTTTTACTCAAGAATACATACATTTGACCGACAGTAATAAGTTGAATATCTAATAAAACATTAATTTAATTTTATAGACTTTCGGGTGTATCGGTGTGCTGCCAAAAAGCGTAACTCGTTAACTAACACTGATGACGCGTTTAACAATAGACCGTTGACGACAATAATACATACTTTATTCCCCTGCTGTTTAGTCTAATAAATTAAGACCCTCTTGTTTATATTTACTTAATCATAGGCTTGATGATCCTTTTGTTATTATAATTCATTATGTCATCATGATTAACTTTAATCAAATTCGTATACATTATGCTAACTTAAAACCGAAAGGCCCACTGATTAATCTCAGATAAGAAAGTATAATACATACTCCAAGTATTGAAATACACGCCATCGTGTTGGGATTCAATATTTCGACATTAATTCAGAGATCCCAAGTTTAAAAACCAAAAAATAGGGAGATTTTTTTCATGAAGCGATCGCCTCCTGACGCATTACAACGCGCTGTGCAACATGAAAGTACACAAAATGAAGAAAACAAACAATTTTCATCAATTTGTTTACTTTTATTTAACAATTTTACATTTGTTTACACATTGCAGTTGGCCTATAAATTTATAAATATTAATATTTATTTAGCATTTTGCTAGTAAAGCGTTCTTGGCAGCAGTCAACAAGGCTTTGCTTGGTTCATTGGCATGTTAGAGGCTATGGCTGATTTAGTACATCTCATCAAAGAACATAGAATTCTAGCAAG
>NW_022730222.1:68832-71259 GCF_011630105.1 Anneissia japonica | reverse complement strand
GATAGACCAGTTTCGGGAGCTGTCAATAATGTTAGTACTAGAAAATATTAAACCTAATTTATTACTTACATTACAGACGACATTATCATTTTCAAGTATACCCTGTAATCCTAAAACAAATTGGAATGCCTGACAGTTTTTAACATGATCAAATATAACACTATCAGATCGTGAAGAATGTTCTTTAAGTCTAGTTATTAAGCACCTATCTGTCTTACAAATATTGCAGCCTGGACACTTGAAAGGATAGACAACAGAACTTCTGTACTCCTTAGGGGTTTGATCCTTAGTAGATATAAAACGAGAAACATTTTTATAATGCCATAAATTTATGAATTTTACCTCTTTAATTAAGTGTTTCTTTACCTTATTTAAACATCTACGTTAAATGAACTCACCTGGTTTTCCTAGATAATGCAATCTAACCCAAATCTTAATCAAGCTATCATCAGTAGGCCTATGTATACATTTAGGTTCATTTAATTTCTTAAGTACATTATTAACCACTTTTAAAGGGTACCCATTCCAAGACATAAACTTCCTGATGTTACTAAGCTCTGTTTGAAGTTTAATTATCAGGAGTACACAATCTGTGGGCTCTAGAAACTAAACTACGAATCCAGGAGATCTTATGGTTCCATGGAGCAAAGCTATCATGATGGACATATTGACCTGTATGTGTATTTTTACGATATATACTCATGCTTCCTACACTGTTGTTAAATTGTAAATCCAGAAAGTGTACTGTGTCACTGTTTTCAAATGATTCAAAAGTAAAATTTATCTGTCTATGAAAAGCATTGAAGTAGCTTAGAATTTGTGGGAAATCATTGGGCTTAGCTAATACTAGCGTGTCGTCAACAAAACAAGTATAAAACTTAATAGTACCTGATTCAATAAGTTTGGGAAAAATACTCTTTTATTTCAGTCATTAAATTATTAGCTAAAACTGGGCCAAGAGGCGAACCCATTGAGACACCATCAGTTTGTTTATAGAATTCGTTATTACACGTAAATACAGTTTTAGTACAGCAATCTCTAAATAGTTTCCTTAGCGAATTTTTCTTATTATGTTAGTAGATATCAGTTTCTTATTGTAAATCCTATCAAGAATTATATTAATTACCTTAGTAAGGGGAACATTTATAAACAGAGATTCAACATCAAAAGATACAAATCGGTAACCTAAATTAAATAAGTTGTTTGGTATAGCTTTCATGCGGTCAGCAGCATCAAAAGAATCTTTAAGGACAAAATCATTAACCGTTAGAGGGCCTAATAAGTTTGATAAGAACTTAGCTACTGAATAATAACATGTACCGGTCGTGTCAATAATAGGTCTTAGGGGTGGAATATTATCAAAATCTTTATGTAATTTAGGTAGTCCATGGGCTCTAGCAGGCATGGTTGATACTGGACGAATTTCTTTGTATTCAGTTTCAGTTCATTTCTATTAAATAGTGTCCGGAGGTAGGCTTGTAAGGAGTTAAGCTGCGTGGTTAATGAACAGTTAGATAGTTTCTTAAACTTAGTTAAATCAGAGAACAAGTTCGTCATAGATGTGATATAATCAGTTTTCTTCATTATCGCAACACCATTTCCTTTATCAAGTTTAAGAATTACATACTTATTACGTAAGATTTTTAAAGTATTAATACGTATGGCATCACAATTTAAATTTCGGTTATCAAAGTCAAGAAAGTTACATGTCATTGCACGAATTGAGTTCTTAATTTTCTCACGTTTAATGAATGATTTAGGTAGAACATCAGAATTATTAAGTTGTTCCCAAATTGATTCAGCATAAACAGACATATCAGAGTCCTTAGGTCGTGTAGCTAATCCATTACAGATACCAAATGTTAAGACAGATTATTCTTCCTTAGATAATGTTTCGCCAGTTAAGTTAGTAATTATATGGTTAGGGTTCTTACACATTTCGTTGATTATTGCATGTTCACGTAGATGTTTGTTAAATTTACGCACATGGCGGTAAGATACCTTACGCATTTCCTTATCTACAGTAGTCCTAACATGATGCTTAATTACTAAGGTACGTAACCATGTAGTAGACTTAATGAGAGCGTCGTCAGAGACTGAAAAACTGTTCTTGCTTACCTTAAGTTGAGAGTGCTTGTCCTTTATTTCGTCCTTTAGAACGCTGCGATGATATTTATTCCGTAATTTATTCCGTGCCAACTTCAGGTTTCGCCATCTAACAAACTTTGAATATACCTTGTTATCGCGACATTTAACGAGAAAGTCCAGGTCAAGTTCCGTTTTGCTGATAAAATCATATATAAATATATATTCATATTTATGAACTGCGCAGGGGTATTCAAGATTTCAAGTGAATGATAATGTGCGTATTATTCGTTTATTTCTTCGTGTTTCCTTCAATTCTCTTGGTATTTTTTATCCAAACTC
>NW_022730222.1:65698-68295 GCF_011630105.1 Anneissia japonica | reverse complement strand
ATTGCCCAGCAGTTGCCTTAGCAACTGAGGACAAATTCCCAAATATAACCACTAATGAGAATAGCAGGGACACTAATACACTGAGTGGCCTCAGCTATAATATATACAGTACAGTACATATACCAAAGTTAAAACTTAAATGGAATAAAATAACGTTTATACCTTACAGAGTGGCAAATAATACCAAATTTAAAGCTTTTAAAAGAGTAAAAATTTCACAGGGTTACATATATATATTATACATATATATATTATATATTATATATATATTATATATATATATATGTATTATATATATGTATATTATATATATATATATATATAATATATTATATATATGTGTATGTATATGTACGTGTATATATATAGGGCCTATATCCTTTTTAAGTCCTGTATCATTCATAGTAACGTTGACGCTTGGAAGGCTCTGGTTTATACGACGTCTTTGACCCGGTTTTTAGCTGTCTTTTGTGTACTTGGAAATTGTAATTTTCCATCAGATGAGCTTATAGTATTTTTAAGTTTTGATGGTCCTTTCATAAATTCTTAAACAATTTTTCTTTGTCTTCGTCACTTTTTACAACCCAGTTTACATACTTTATTCTGCACTTCATCCAAGGAGAAAGCTTGAAGTTACCTGCTCCATGCAGTGCTCGTCTCATTTCCAACAATTGTAATTTTACAATGTTATCTATTCGGTCAACTAGTTGAGTTACCTTTAAACATTTCTAGTTCGTGCTTAGTTTCAGAATATTGTTCATGCTTTCACACGAATTGTTCTTCAAGTCAATTGGGATCCATTTATTTGTTCCACGTGTTTTAATAACAAAGTTCAAAATTTTATCAGAAACTTTGTATTTGTTGTGTAATTCAAAAGATTTCTTAGCAAAAGTATACTCATCGTAAGGTCACCAAATATTTCATTATTATTTTATTCCTGTCTGTACGATTCATCCCTACATTTTCAGTTAAATATCTTGTCACATTGTTTTGAATATGTCACATACATAAAACCAATTTTGAAGAATGGAATGATTTCTGAATGGCCTTTGCAAGTGCGGCTTTCCTTGTCAGATCCTAACACAAGGTTTTCGCCACTTATTTGTGACCCACATAGCCTCTCGCTGAGTCTTGCTTGTATATGCGAGAAGAAGCGTTGTATACAACCCATCCCAATGAAGAAAAACTGGGTGTAACTGTGACTCTTTTCTCATCAAGTTCATATGATGATATACAGTTGTGGTGACAAAACATGGCCTAATGTTGAAAGTCCTGTCAATTCCTGGTACACTTGGATGGGATGACGTTTCCATGCAGAACTGCGCAATGTCCTGTAATTGTTCTTTGCAGTATAGTATAACAAATGGGGGTTTCCCTATTGTGTGAATTATTTCTTGGATGAATGGGTTTTGTTGGTAGTCGTTTATTAGAGCCTGTAGATCATCTGCTGTATTCATGCGGTGTTGTCCTTTTTGGCGGGCTTCCTTGGATACTGAATGTTTTATATTTTGAAATTGTTTCAGATCTCTAAGTGCACAGTGTGATCCATTTAATACGAGTTCTTGGTAGACACCGCGTGGTGTTTTTATCATAGATTTGACCTTCTGCTCAACGTTTTCTTTGGTTCGCACAAATTCATGTGTAGTCTGTTTCGAATTTCCATGGGGTGCACTCATTTCTGGGTATTTGCCCACATATTCAACTAGGGCATATTTTTGAAGTTGTATAAGTTCCTGTGGACATTTGATAATGCTCGATATGCGTTTCTTGTATGTATTCTCTCGCTTTAAAGACATAATATCGTTTAAATGTAATTATTTCGTTTTCGTCTGGTGGTGGCTTAAGTGGTGTCCTTACACCTTTCTTTGTCTTGCAATATTTATTGTCTTTTATGCCTACGTACTTCAAATTATCATTTTTAATTATATAAATATGCGTCTTGCTTGAAGAGTTTGAACTCCATGCACCACAGTCATCAATATAGGAACCTTTTTTGCCTCGTTTTCGGAGTGCATTGTAATTTTTGATTGTCCAACTTTGCGGGGACAGTCTCTAAAACTTGTTGAGCATCAGATATTCCTATCAGGACTTGCTCTAGTGATAGAAAATGACCAGGTCCCTGCTGAGCTCCATTCAGCGCTGTAGGTGTCGGAGGACTGGTATACACAGACTAATATAAAAATTTAAAAAAAAACTATTATACTGTACAAACATAACATTTATTGTAAGTAGCAGTGGTCATGATATTACGTAGCACGGTACGTAGGACTACGGTAGTGAGGGGCGGATCCAGAGATGTCCAAGGGGGGGGGGGGTACCGAAAGGGACCAAAATTTTTGCCAATCGAGGTAACACTACGCAGGAGGTCCGCGAAATGTTTGTCTTCTAGACGCCCGAAAATACTATGTGAGGCGTTTTGGGCGATCATGTTTTCCTTTTTCTTCCTTCCTTTCCCTTTCCTTTTTTTTCTTTTTGTTTACCTTCCAAAAGGGGACCGGGCCAGGTCGCTCCCCCCTCCCCACTAAATCTGCCCCTGGAGTACGTAGCAGTAGTAGTACGTACGGTAGTAATAGTACGCTAGTAGAAGTAGTGCATAG
>NW_022730222.1:63940-65228 GCF_011630105.1 Anneissia japonica | reverse complement strand
ATATATATATATATATATGTATACGGCAAGTTTTTTCCTGGATCCGCCACTGCAACTTAATTATACGCTATAATAAAAGCAATAATAATAAAGGTATTAGCAACATATCAATACGTACATCTTGAACCGGTGAAAATTCCTATTGGAATTCAGGGAGTTCATGCGATGGTGATGGTGTTGAACATAAACAGGTTCACTCCAACTACTTCTTTAGCTGGTGACATCAAGTCTTCCACATCTGCTGGCGACGTCACTTTGGTACCATATGCCTCTTCTAACGATGGCCAGTCAGACTGAAACATTTGTAATAACAAAACATTTAAGCATGCAAACAATAAACGAAACCATTTTTATAACATGAATACGTATAATTATCAGTGTATATATATATGTATATATATATATATATGTATATATATAATATATAGGCTTATTATATATATATATACATATACATATATATTACAATGACTACTAAAACTAATATATATATATATATATATTATATATATATATATTATTACAATGAACTACTAAAAATCTATTTCCACAAAATTGCATTTTTTATGTACTATTGTCAACAGACACTCACTGAAGTCATTTGAAAACATTGTAATACTATACTTGAAATTATTGTAATAGACAAGGCAAACTATGTTAACCCCATACATACCATGACACGAACAGGCGATTAGTCAGGACTTGATATACAACGTCCATCTCCTTGACTTGTAAGAGGGGCACAAAATGGTTCGAGATCCACGTACCACGTTTGGTCAGATTGCCGGTCCACATTATTGAAATTGGTTTCTTATGTGTCAACTTTCTTGGTTGGAATTGCCGATTGAGTTCTCTGAAACATCTGTCCTGTATACCATTAATTTGTGGACATACGGATTCAAAAGTCCTTCCGACAACAGATGCTGCAGTATGCATTGTCCACGCAGATGAATAGGCCCCACTCAGTAAGCATAGACTTGAAGCATCACCAGAGTCAGGAGAAAAATATTTCAATCGTACATTTGCTTTCGACTTTTCATAATAGTCGCGTTGTTCGAACATTTCGATTGCTGTTCTAACTCTCAGTTCTGGTGCCAATAAATCATTTCCACTAACAGCAACCGATATCGCATTGACAGTTTCCAACTCCTCGCACAGCAACTGGCTTCGATGTAGAAGTTGGACCAAATCTGTAAAATATTGAAAACGACTATGTATTTTATTTCAATTTTCCGAAAGACCGGAGGATTGATGGTGAATCTTCGTCAACATTTTTTTTTTTTTTTTT
>NW_022730222.1:63286-63808 GCF_011630105.1 Anneissia japonica | reverse complement strand
TATATTTTATATATATATATATATATTCATTTATTTACAGGACTACATTCGTTGAGAGCTATGCTACACGATGTATTTATTAAGTCCTTTATTCGAACACTGTATTTACTCTTCTTTGATGATTTATATATGATTTAACAGTGTTAACGGCTACCTTGATTTATGTTATATGTACCTATTTGTTTCTAGCCGTATCTATTGTGTAATAGAGTGTATCTGGTGGTATTTGAATCTGTTCAACCATGAAGCCTCCGTGGTCTAGTGGTTATGACACTCGCCTTGACAGCGAGAGGTCGCAGGTTCGAGTCCCGCCAGAGGCATTTTATTACACAATTTCTTTATTCATTTATTTACAGGACTACATTCGCTGAGAGCTATGCTACACGAGGTATTTATTAAGTCCTTTATTCGAACACTGTATTTACCTTTCTTTGATGATTTATATATGATTTAACAGTGTTAACGGCTACCTTGATTTGTGTTATATGCACCTATTTGTTTCTAGCCGTACCTATTGTGAGC
>NW_022730222.1:54905-63248 GCF_011630105.1 Anneissia japonica | reverse complement strand
ACGCGATGTATTTATTAAGTCCTTTATTCGAACACTGTATTTACCTTTCTTTGATGATTTATATATGATTTAACAGTGTTAACGGCTACCTTGATTTATGTTATATGCACCTATTTGTTTCTAGCCGTACCTATTGTGTAATAGAGTGTGTCTGGTGGTATTTGAATCTGTTCAACCATGAAGCCTCAGTGTGTGTGTGTGTGGGGGGGGGGTGGTGTGTGTGATGTGTAGTGACCAACCTCATCAGTATTCTCTGAGCAACCTCATCAGTCTTGCAAGAATTGGGATGGTGGGAACTGCCTGCATCCGAGAGGCTCTTGTTATTTCTCAAGAGGATCTTTTCCATCTGGATACTCGACATTAACGAGCCAGCTTGACCTGATGCCATTAGCCTATACAAGGAGTTACCAAAGTGGTACGGCCGGCCGCAGCAGTGTTGACAATAATAGTCCATATCTTCAAGAAGATCGCCCAGATCAGAAAACTGTTTCTTAGATAAACCCTCGCATCTGGTTGAAGTAGATAATCAAAAATATTTTAGTTTTATAGAAAAATAATTACCGGTATGTCAAAAATAGCATTGCAAGTTTTTACTCTCAGTACGGTACGGCGGCAATTCATTTCTTTTATTTGGATACTTTGTTGCCAACATTTGCGTATAAGTATTAACAAAAGGGACATAATTTATTAGAATAAACAGCAGAGGAAATAAAGTCGACCTTATTGTCGTCTGTGGGATAAAGACGATCTTATTGTCGTCAACGGTCTATTGTTAAACGCGTCATCAGTGTTAGTTAACGAGTTACGCCTTTTGGCAGCACACCGAAACACCCGAAAGTCTATAAATTAACGCTGTGGCTAGAGATACGGTACCGTATCGGAACTTCCGAATGCTAAAGGTACGGTAAATGATATTACGTCATGATTAGCCAATAGAAATGACCGACTCGATTTTGGCTTTTTTGCAAAGTCGACGTCGCGATCATGAGGAACGTGGCGCGAACAGTTACGATCAAATTTATGTCATAAAACTTCAGGCCCATTTCATGTATATCGATTGGGGCTTATCACAATGTTTGGGTTAAAAATTCTTTTTGTTATTCTTGCGTATTTTATGGTCTACCATAGAGAAGGGTCTACTAAGGCTAGGCCTAGGGCCTATCCCGAATACCCGCCTAGGGGCATACTTATAGACGTACTACTAAGCTAGGCTTAGGAGGTTTCAGGGGTAGCTAAGGCCTAGGCCTGGCTTCTACTATTAAAATAGTTTATTCTCGCTTGATGTCGCCAAATCTACCAAAACTGCTATCATTTTTATTAGTTCCTATGCATGTAATGCAATAGGAACTATTGTAATCACTCTCACATTTCTTTTGTTTTTTATTGTGTGTAGTATGTGTGTGCGTATGTGTGTAGACATTTATGCAAATGCGCATGCGTCAAACAAAAGTTTTCCGACATTTTGTTTTTACATCGCGATGCGAAGTTCGATGTGGATTTCCTGCAGAGTTCAGTCAGGGCTCACGCTAACCGATCGGCAAGTCGGTATGCATGAAACTATTTAGGTTTTACGGCAAAAAAAAAAAAATCAACTGTGGCATAGGTATTTTGAAGAAGGCCTAAAATATAACAAAAAGGTTTTAATACTTGCTGAAATACATCGTTTTTTCATTTAGATCTCCATTTTTCACTAACTCCATGCGACGTTTTTTTCTGTTGTATGAGTAGTCCATAGAGCTATTAAACAACTAGTGTTGACAAGATGGCGCAGCAATGCAGAGTTATGTATGTGTACCATCCAAGATGGCCGTCGTAGTAAAGCGCCACCTTCAGGCTTAGTATATTACATATTAATAAGCCCTCTGACTGACTATTATTTCATTATTGATAATGAGTAATGGTAATAACAAATTATTAAACTATTGTAGCCAAAACGAGGCCAAGTGGAGCATCTTATTCAAAAATAAAGTACCAAGGAATGAAAATTAAAATCGTGTACATTACACCCAAATACCGCAACGCTCGAGTTTCAAACATACGGGTAGCTAGCTGTACTGAACCAAAGATCTTATAAACACAAGATAGCGTTCTCCGCGAATTACGCGTAACAAATAGAAGCGTCGGTCAAGGTTCAAAAGTTTCCAATTTAGCAAGAGGGCGCCATTCATGCGCTATTATGCCAAAGAGAAAAAGTAATCAACTTTGGAAGAGGGCGTCCTATCTGTTGCCATGGATCTGAGATGGTTCCTGTTCTGCTGTTTACAGGATTGATACCCTAGGGTAAAGTCGCGCGGTGTACGGTGTGGTAAGAGCGGTCAAGGGTCAAAAGTTTCCAATTTAGCAAGAGGACGCCATTCATGCTTTATTACAGAATTTGCACGCGTAAATCGCGGAGAACGCTATCTTGTGTATATAAGATCTTTGTACTGAACCCCAAAGATCTTATAAACACAAGATAGCGTTCTCCGCGATTTACGCGTAACAAATAGAAGCGTCGGTCAAGGTTCAAAAGTTTCCCATTTAGCAAGAGGGCGTCATTCATGCGCTATTACCGAAGAGAAAAAGTAATAAGTTTTTGAAGAGGGCGTCCTATCTGTTGCCATGGATCTGAGATGGTTCCTGTTCTGCTGTTTACAGGCGGTGTACTGTATGGTCAGATCAGAGCGGTCAAGGGTCAAAAGTTTCCAATTTAGCAAGAGGGCGCCATTCATGCCTTATTACAGAATTTGCACGCGTAAATCGCGGAGAACGCTATCTTGTGTTTATAAGATCTTTGCTGAACCCTCTGAGTAAATTGAGGGCGCAATTGCAAACGATGGTGCTTAGCAAAATTTGATTGGCTAAATCTATGGCAGCGTAGTCTGCGTATTTCGAACATCGAATACATTGCGGTTAGCGCTCTAGTATTCTTATTATCAAAGATACTAGAAATACAAGATAGAGTTCTCCACACAAAAAAAGTGTTCCACCGAAATGCATGGTGGGAATACGAAAAATGGGACGCCCCTTACAGCTGGATCTAAAAAAAACTTGTGCCAAACTTTCGTTACCAAGTCGTCGCGTATTTTATTATCAATTCTCAACAAAGATACTAGATATAAAAACAAACTGGAATAGACACCCAGACAGTGACATCGGTGAATACATAACCTCCTTGGTGACGGTAGAAATCGTTGCTATTATCCAAATAATACACAAAACAATTAAAGCATAATCATGAATTAGTAAAGAATAAAACAACAATACAGCGCAGAATCGCATGGCCGGACGCACTCTTAGTGAAAAAGTTTTCCTGCATTAGTGGAAAAGGAAGGGCGCCTTTTGCGTCTGGATATACTTAGCAACAGAAGGGCGCCCTGTACGTTGGGCACGAAGTATAGGAATCTTGCCTTGTTAAAAAGAAGGGCGCCGCCTACGTTGGGCACGACTTCCGCCTCATTTTTACAATGGGAGAACTATATCTTGTATTTCTAGTATCTTTGTTATTATCAGTGGCGTAGAAAAATATTTTTCATTGGGGGGCGGGGGATGATTGGCGTCGTAACAGGCGCGGGGGCGGGCAGGGGGAAACTGCCCCTCCCCTGACGGTTTTTACCGGGTTGACCAAGCCGTCGTACCGGGCTGGGTAATAAGAGAAAAGAAATAGGGGAGGTTGAGGGAAAGAGAAAGAAGAGGAAAAGAAAAGTCTGCATTAGGAATATGACTCTAGAGGAAGGTGCTCAACCGCCATTTAAGCATCCACAGCAAAACGAAGGAGGTGTTCCTGTCTCTTATACACATCTAGATGTGTATAAGAGACAGCATTATTTCTGTGACAGTCTTTTGAAGTGTGTAAATCTCCATTTTATCCCATACATAGTCAAAATATTGGGGGGATGATACAATGGCCCCCCCCCCCCCCCCTTGTCAAATATTGGGGGGGGGGGGAATATATCCCCCATCCCCCCGGGATCTACGCCTATGCTTATTATTATCTCTATGGAGTAGTCATATGAAGGTACCATATCCCCGACAGTTGGCTATGCAGCAATGTACACTTTGGATACAAATTGAAGACAAGTGAAGATATAAAGGCAGCCGACTGTCGGGTACATAACGACTATCTAACTTTCCACAAAAACATTAATTAGGCCTAAGCTAGGCCTAGTTCAGTACAGTAGTTACTGCGATGCGAGGGTGGTAGATCGTTCAGTCAGTGTTATCGTCTAAATTTGCTATTATGACAACCGTGTGGTGGCGTCAGAATAGCCAATTTAACACTGGAATTGAAGCAGTGCCTCCAAGAGTATGTGCGCATGCTCTTCTAATCACAAATCGGGACCTCCACTGCCGATCGGGTATTCTATATATATGCCTAATCTCAATGTTTGCATGCATATAACCAGTACAGAAGAAACTTTGAATTATTATTATTTGAATTGAAATATGTTAAAATAGAGGAATAGGAATTATTTTGAATTCCTATTCCATGCCGGTATTAAAAATAACATACATTTGTATTTTGACTATAGAACGTAATCCGATCCTGTATAGTAGTAGGCTTACAAACTTTTCCTACCAGCAGACCCTAGCGTCAGTGGCTTAGAAGTCTTGAAATGGAAGAGAGCTGATGTGAGTGGAAATGTAAAGTGGGGATCGGTGATTAGGTGAGGGGGCTAATTCGCAAAATAATGTGATTTGAGGTGATTTTTAACTGCTTGAGCATGATTTTTGGGTGGGGGATGGGCGAGTATTTTTTTAGGGGGGAGGGGCGTGCATAACCCTTGCACATCCTAGATATGCCAACACCTAGCATACCCTGCAATTTACCCTATGGTCTGCCACTGCTCATGAGCAGTCAATATTTGTATATTACTCACCAAAGATGACGTCATCATATTTTCGCCGAGTGGGTATTAAAGTTGTTTACCTCACTAAAGTCCTATGCTAATGCATTGAGCAGAGTCGAAAGTGGTGTATATTACATCTTCTAAAATGTAATGAAGATGGCATAGAAGATGAAGATACTTTTTATAGCAACATTGATTGGACCATGGAACATTGATTTCCAAAATTATCCTCACACAAATTTAAAATCCTATTAATTTTCTTTCTGTATTCTGTTTCTACACGTTTCTTACGCCCGTATTCTTAAAACAAACTTTAGTCGAACTTCGAACTAGAATTTCATTTAATGCTAGTTGCAACTTCAACCTCAATTTGTATTCACAAATAACGTAGTCGAAGTTTTAACTATGACTAAATCAAGTCCTAGTTTTAGTTCAACTGAAGACGACTGGCAAGCAACAACTATCAAACTAACCAATGAAAAGAGCTAATTTTAAATGCAGACAAAATTTTAGAGATCCGGTATTGCGGATGAATATTAAGCTGCTATCTGTGGTTCAAAAATGTATTTCCTCATAATTCATAATAGATCATCATTTGCTTAATTAATTTTCTATAATAATAACTATATTAGTTAACATATTACAATAGAGAATTTAAACAGTGACTGAAAATTTGCTTTCTTTGGAGTTAAGCCCGAGCGAGGGCGGTGCCATTTGTTGTTGTTATGGCGAAGTTACGTGACCGCAGCGCGAGGGAATTTCGTGCAAATCAGGAACTATCGCATGTGGCTGGAAGAATCATGTTAATTTCTCCTTTTGGAAGCTAAACTTGATGTCTCTTTTGTTTAACACACTGAAGATATATCAAACCTGCGTATACAATCGTTTTTATTCGTTTCACTTTATCGTGAGTTATTTCAAAGTCGGCGATTTAGCCTGACCCTAGGCTGGCTTAACAAATCGGCCCGCGGAGGTATCATTTTAGTTGAGGTTCGGGTCATTTAGGCGCAGTGCTTGTCGAAGTTAGTTTTAAGAATACGAAATGACGTAATTTTTAAGTTTTAGCTCGAACTACGACTCTAGTTCGTTTTAAGAATACCGGGGTACGTCCTTCCTAATAAAAGGGTCGTGACAAAGTGTGAGTCATGCGAGCCAACGCGCGAGCCATCCCTTTGGAAAATACCACACAGTAAACACAGTGTGGAAAACTATGTGTTCACATAGTGTACACACACGGCGTGTTAACAGTGTGTACCCTGTGTGAATAACTCATTGACTATATGAAATTGGTGAGGTTTTCACACTGTGAACTGTGTGAAACACATTGTTGACACACAATAAACACAATTGACTATGTGTTATTGGTGAAGTTTACACAAAACTTTTTGTTCTACAGAGATTCAGTGTCACCACGCAGTAAAACCATCAAATAACATGCACAATCTCAAAGTTCTCACCTTCATCTTGCAAGGTACTACAAAATAAAATATTAAGTTTTTAAACTGATAAAATATACATTTATTAAACTAACTTTTATGTACATATATAAGCACTATCATAAGATATATTGCATAATAGTCAGACGAATTATGTATGTGTTATAACATTTTTAAGTTAAAAACCTACATTAGTCAAATGTATACAGTAACTGTTTCACACTAAAATTATTGTTTTGCTTAAACAAGTTTACAATTTTTTTAATTCTTTTTATTGCGTATAGACGAACAGTTACTTAGATGGTAAAGCATGCTCTCATCTGTATGATATGAAATAAATTTTTAAAAACAATTAAATTACAAAACTTTGCTAAGTTACCTTTAGCAAAGATAATTATTAATTACAATTTAAAATTTAAAAATTACTGCACATTAAGCGCCTGTTAAACATTAGATGCTGTCTCCATTCCCTTTGACATGGAGCGACTTGTATCTTCACATATTTTAGTCATCTTGGATTTTACAGCTGCTGACTAGATATCTGGGTTTTCTGAAATTATATGAAAAAATATTGTCACAAAACTTCGGAAATATAGAGAATTACATTGTTCTTAAAAAATTTCTATGTTCGAGTAGAACTGTATATGCAGTAATAATTTTGAAATTGACATGTTTGAAAGACAATTAGATTCATAAATTGTGAACTTTAATTACTAAACCCGGAGTACACCATGAAACTCATGTCATCATGACAACACAAACTTGTGTAGTGACATGTAATAGCAAGTATCAGGCAACATAATGCTGCAATAACAGTGGCCTGCTAGTTTCATTATTGTAATGGTGTTAATGTGGGACTGGAGTAGGTTTCATTATTGCTGACAATACTGTATTCTAATGTTTTATGTGTAGATATGAAACATTAATCATGGCCGGCGGAACCGGGGGCCGGGCGGCCCGGGCCCCCCACTTTTTGGCGAAAAATATATAATGTCTGGAGATTTTTGTATGATCGGAAATGCAAAAAAAGAAGGAGGAGAAGGATGGGAAAGAGAATGTTTATCCAGTACCCGACCGAGTTACATTTTCTTGCAATTCATATTGGCGGATCTGGGGGAGGGGGGTCATTGGTCCTTACCCCTCCATTGGGCAACAGGAAAAGGGCAAAAAGAAAAGAATTCTAAACCTACCTTTTCATGACCCGTGAGCTGAATTCTTTTCTTTTTTGCTATTAGAAAATTTTGAAGAACATAAAATTCATAAAAACACGCTTCAAATGTCGGGAAAGCTCAATTCCCGCCATCTAGGAATCAAAATTTTCCCAGGGGAGAACCCCCGTACCACCCTTTCTTTTGGGATTTATCGATTCATGGAAAAAAGAATACGCATGCAACTACTCATTTGTTTATGTATGTGTACACACATAAAATAAAAAATGAGAAAAATTTACCTGACCTATTTCAAGAGGGGAAAACTTTGAACCTTGAACCCGGGAAAGTGCTAGAAAATCTCAAATTTTAAATCGCATATTTTGTTGAGGTAATATTTTTCGCGCGCTTCGCGCGCATTGTTTAATGTTAAAGCTTCTGCTTGCTCTCCTTTGCCTATAATAATTCTTATATTGATTCTTCTTAAGCCTTCCAAATCTCAATGCTTTACCTATTGTATAGCAACTGCCATGTACTATTTTTTTCTGGACTTGAAAAGTTCCGACGAAATTAAAATTAAAAAAACAAAAATTTTTTTAATGTTAAAGCTTCTGCTTGCTCTCCTTTAGCGCTATAATAATTCTTCTAAGTTATAACACATTGTCCCAAACTCAAGAAAGAAAATTTAAGATAGATCGTTTTACCTAAAAGAAGGGCCTCAATGTGTAATGATGTTGAAAGAATATACTTGTGTTAAATAAAGCCATAAGGAAAATGCTTATATTCAGTTTTAAAAAAAAAACGAGTGTGGCCATATACAACATAAGAGCATTTCTTGTTGAGGTAGGCCAATTTCCTCTAAGAATTGCACATTTTAGGGAGTTTTGATCAATTCCGACGAAATTAGAATTAAAAAAACGTTATTTTTTA
>NW_022730222.1:51627-54230 GCF_011630105.1 Anneissia japonica | reverse complement strand
CCCCTGTTACGCGCCTGCTTATAAGTGGGGCCCCCCACTTTGAAAAACGTTCCGCCGGCCCTGTTAATTTATTTACTGTAATTGAATCGTGGAGCAACGAGGTATACATAGGGTTTTTTAATGGTCTCGGGGAAAATGTCAAATTTTGTTTACAACAGTTGAATAGTACATTGCTTGTATTTTTAGTAATTCAACATGGTAATATTAAGTTATTCTAAAATCAACGGTCGTAAAGCAGACAATTTACTATAATGCAATATACTTACTGTAATACATTTGCTGTTGTCTTAAATTAAAACACAAATGGATTATTTAAATTTCAAATAAATAGAAAATTAACTTACCAACTGTTGCAGGTACTGTATATATTTTTGGTCTAAAACTGGCCTATCCCTATGTTCAATTGTTTCAAGCGCGGCCCTGAGACTAAACCTTTTGCTAGTTCTGTGTTGGAGAACATGTTTGTCATTGCAGCACACACCAGTCTACTTGCATGTTGGCTTTTTTAAAACTGCATAATAGTCCTTTGAGACAAAATGTATCTAGTGCAACCTGAAAATAAAGAAAGTTCTTAAATTAGTAATGAACAAATGTTCTTTATACCTAGGCTTTTCAATACAATGTATTTCAGCAGCCAAAATGCATGGGCAACTGATTTTTATTTTATACATTTTTAATTTCTTATTTAAATCAAATACAGTATTTTGTTAAAAACCCCTAATTTGGAAGTAGATTTATTTTATTCATAGTTTGTAAACTAAACAAGAAAAATTAATCACACGAAAATCAATCTGGCCTGATGTCGAGTAATTTCGACTCAGGCCATAATTTTAACGCTAAAAATGCAATTCATATAGCAAGGCATATTTAGAATGTACAGTGCTAGCGAATGTTTGGTAGGAATTTATGCTATATTACTAGGAATAGGCTAGTAGTACTGGTTTAGAAAGGCTAATCGATCCTAAAACAACTTTAATTTTTAGTGCAAATAATATATATTTTAATTCTTACAAAATGAAGATAAAATTTTAGGTTTTGTTTTCATACATTTAGACCTATATTACATATCAAAAGATTGAATAAAAAAAAATAATAAAAACTTAATTCCACAATCGAGTTAACGGCCGTTTCAACCGGACCATTTAGGAGGTCAAGCCTAGCAGTCGTATCCCAAGGCCTCCTACCCCGAGTTTATTTTTCTGTTTAAGTAGTGGGTGGGTTATGGATTGGAACACTATTGATTGTTTGTACCCCTACAAAAAAATTCTATAGAATTCTTTAAAAAAAAAAACTATAGAATGTCTATAGCATAATTGTTTAGAAAATCTATAGAAAATTCTATAGAAATAACTATAGAAGCCCACTATAACGAATATTAAATGAGATGCATTGTACACGAGCTGATAGTTAACAGCCTTTCTTTGTTCTGAAACAACTTTCTCTAGTGTTGTTTATCTGATGGCCTTGTATTGCCACATGTGACTTAGCTTGTACTAAGTAGTTATAATGAAGAATGCCTTTGTATTATGTTACTGGATATTTTACAGTGAGCTGGCTCACTGGATGTCCTTTTTTAATTATTCAACTGTTTTTACATTGTTACGAATTATACATTCAATTATATTATTATCACAGGCCATAGTATGCTGAGTAATAATTCAGTAAAGCAGTGAACTTGAAGTGATGATTCATGCTTAGTTCGGTCAAATTCATGTAAGAATTATGTATTATCATTTATTTTATTGTATTTTTATATTGTTACTTTTTTACAACAATTTGCCTTGTTTATTGATGAAAAGAACTTCAGTAAGATTATTATAAAGTAAAACGGTTGGTTTATTGTTCAACCTGTCTCTTATACACATCTAGATGTGTATAAGAGAAGTCCATTGAGTTACAGTACCTTGAGACATTTCATTCATTTATTGCAATATATTGTGCTTTAATCTGGTAGCATACTCATTGAGTAATATTTTTATATTTCATTTCCATATACTTATGATAATTATCCGATTTACCGGTGATATATTTGCTATTCTTTCTTTGTATATTGTAGTCACCAAATTCGAACACCAAGAAGCTAATAAAGGTGCAGAAACATAGATTAGTTGTCCCGTGTTGTGTTTGCGTAGAGTGCCTTGACCTATAACAGAGCGCCCTCTAATATCCAACCGGCTCCAAGTTCCAGAGCGGTTAATATAATATATATTTTAATTCTTACAAAATGAAGATAAAATTTTAGGTTTTGTTTTCATACATTTAGACCTATATTACATATCAAAAGATTGAATAAAAAAAAATAATAAAAACTTAATTCCACAATCGAGTTAACGGCCGTTTCAACCGGACCATTTAGGAGGTCAAGCCTAGCAGTCATATCCCAAGGCCTCCTACCCCGAGTTTATTTTTCTGTTTAAGTAGTGGGTGGGTTATGGATTGGAACACTATTGATTGTTTGTACCCCTACAAAAAAATTCTATAGAATTCTTTAAAAAAAAAACTATAGAATGTCTATAGCATAATTGTTTAGAAAATCTATAGAAAATTCTATAGAAATAACTATAGAAGCCCACTATAAAAAGTCTATTAAAAATCTATTAAAA
>NW_022730222.1:48788-51599 GCF_011630105.1 Anneissia japonica | reverse complement strand
CTATATTAAAAATCTATTAAAACTATATTAAAAATCTATTAAAAATATATAAAAAAGCTATAAAAAATTTATAAAAACTCTATAAAAATATATTAAAACTATATTAAAAAACTTAAAAATCTATAAAAATTATATAAAATAACTATGAAAATTCTATTAAAAATCTATAGAAAGTCTATGAAAATTTTATATTAAAAAACCTTTATAAAACTATAGAAAATCTATAAACAATTTTATAAAAACCACAATAGATCTATAAACATTTTATAGAAAAAAACCTATAAAAATACATTAAATATGCGAATAGAAATTCTATACAATTGTATAGAAAGTGTATATAAATTGAACGATTTTATATAGAAAATCTGTGTATTCTATAAAAAAAAAAAAAAAATGTGGGTGTTAAATTCAACTTTAACTGGCCCCAATTTCAATTGGTTTGCAATGGTCCCAGTTTCAATTGGTAACAATGGCTTTAATCAACTTCTGCAGACTTACAAAATACACTATGAGTTCATATACAAACCATAATTTCTTTAATTAAAAACACCAACAAACATCATACGATAGGGACATTACTTCCCATGGGTCTCATTTACTAGCATACCCCTTTTTATATTATCATTTTGCTAATGTCTTACTGCTAAACATATTGTACCTCAAAATCAAGGCTATTCTAGAGTTCTTTGCTTTTACAGTCCGGTTTAAATAAGCATTTTTTTCGTAATGTAGTCCTATTATAAGAGTTATTATATAAAACAATATTCAAGAACCATTTGTGTTACAGGCTGTCTCTTATACACATCTAGATGTGTATAAGAGACAGCCAGTACCCTGGGGTAGCACCCCCTTCCCCTGCTTGTCTTTAAAGATGTACTGGGTTTTTCAATATGCACAAACTTGCATGGTGTCCGATGGTACCAAGCTAAATTAGTATGAATTATGCCGTTGAACAAATCTAGTTTGAAATATTAAATCACTGTGACTTGTACTAACATTTCTCGGAGTTTCACTCTTGCTGAAAGATATAACAAACAAAATCTTTAAAAAGAATAATAATGGTAAACTTATACAGTATATAGAGCGCATATTATAGAAACTGCTATTAAATGTATTACATCCCCTTATTATTGTATTAAAATAGGAGTAATATACATATATGTAGCTATTGACAGACTAGTACAGTAGTTACTTCTTTTTTAATCAAAAGAAAATTATTATTTTGTTTTTTTTTAGTTTTCAAAACAGCTTAGCCTACATTACAATTTCAATATCTCTTAAGGCCTATAATAGGCCTAATATATACACATTTGATTGATTTGATTAAACCCTTTAGTAAGTCAGGTAATTTTCTGTCCTTCACAGATACGTCTTCAAACAAACATTAATGCTTTCCTACTACAATGATTGAGTTGACTGGATTGAGTTTTCACTTACAGTAGTTACCGAGACTTGAGTATCCTGAAATAAAGTCACCATTTATGTTGTTAGTATAGGCCTTTTGATTACATTAACTTTCTCCAAATAATGATACAATTCTTTTTTTACCCCCCCCCCCCCCCACCACGGTTAACCGTAAACCGATTATTTAATAAAGCACTATAGAATGTCAGGTAATTTTCTGTTCATTCACAGATACGTCTTTAAACAAACATTAATGGTTTCAACTACAAATTTGAGTTGAGCGGATTGAGTTTTCACTTAATTACAGTAGTAACTGAGACTTGAGTATCCTGAAATAAAATCACCACTTATGTTAATATAGGCCTAGATTTGATACATTAACTTTCTGCAAATAATGATACAATTCTTTATACCACCCCCTCCCCGGTTAACCCTAAACAAATTATTTTATTAAAGCATCGCATGGACGTAGATTAGTGAGGACACGTCCCAAATGCAATTTACCACTCTTCTTATGGCATGCTGGGTCACTATGGGGCAATTAACTTACAGCTTGGCTAGGCCAAAAAAAGGTCCATGTTCTATGCCTAGCCCTATATCCTCAATGGCCTAGAGAACCTCAGTTCTGTCTGTCTCTGTACGGCGGCTAGGCTAGTATTACCAGTACAGCTAGCTTAGGCTGGGCCAGGCCTCTTCATTCAAGCCTTCATCTAAATACTCTAGGCCTAGGAGGCGGCTAGCGGTCTGCTAGAGTAGTAAACTAACTAAATAATAAAACAAAACCAACTCTTACCAATTGATAGTGAATACAGTACTGCTAAAATACTTCCAAGGAGTATGTTTATAATTGCCTAACATCATGAAAGTCCAGAGAAAAATTCAAAATACTACCGCTTCCGTTGGCTCTACATGAAGTGACAATTCAAATCAGCTGATTTGACTTGATGAAGTGACCAATCAGATTTGTGCAATTCGACACTAACATTAATTGGTTGGTAGGTGGGCTATCACAGTAAACAGGTTAGGCTGTTGGTGAATAGGTGAGGGATAAGTTTAGGGGACTACAGACCCGCTCCCCCCCCCCTCTCCCCCCCCCCCATAAAGTTGCCATAAGGCTACCAATGTATTAGCGGTTCCAGAAATTTTTCTATAGAGAAACAATTTTACAAATTATAAACGTTTCCATAGAGTTTTTATATATATTTTATATATATTTTCTATAGACTATTAAAAGTTACAGTTTTTAAAATGATTGTGTTTAGAATATTATACAGTTCTGCAGAATATACTAAAAATAAATAAATTTATATTGAAATTTCATATATGTTATTACTCTATATAGATTTTATATGTTCCTATAGAGATAATCCCTATAAAATTGTTATAATACATTTTAAATAATACAGG
>NW_022730222.1:42576-48754 GCF_011630105.1 Anneissia japonica | reverse complement strand
TAGAAATTTTATAGTTTTATTATAGAGAACTTGTCATATCATTTGTATAGAATATTCTATAGAATTTCTATAGAATATGCAAGATGTAAAACATGTTGGTAGGAGTATACTAGTCAGACACGAATGTGTCAATAAAATATTGAATGAAACAAAAAAAAAATTAAAAACATAGAAATTACATTAAATATGTGTATATAGTATGTTATAGAATTCTATAGAAACTAGTTCCTCTATAAAACTTATTTGTGGCCAATTTCAAGGAAGCGGAATCACAATTTTCCAGAAATTCAATCCGGTATTGGTAAACACCACAAACAATGAGTTTACTGATGGTGTCTCAATGGGTTCGCCTCTTGGCCCAGTTTTAGCTAATATTTTAATGACTCAACTAGAAGAGCCTATTGTTCCTAAACTTATTAAATCAGGTACTATTAAGTTTTATACTCGTTTTGTTGACGACACGCTATTATTAGTTAAGCCCAATGATTTCCCGCAAATTCTAAGCTACTTCAATGCTTTTCATAGACAGATAAATTTTACTTTTGAATCATTTGAAAACAGTGACACAGTACACTTTCTGGATTTACAATTTAACAACAGTGTAGGAAGCATGAGTATATATCGTAGAAATACACATACAGGTCAATATGTCCATTATGACAGCTTTGCTCCATGGAACCATAAAATCTCCTGGATTCGTAGTTTAGTTTCTAGAGCCCACAGATTGTGTACTCCTGATAATTAAACTTCAAACAAAGCTTAGTAACATAAGGAAGTATGTCTTGGAATGGGTACCCTTTAAAAGTTGTTAATAATGTACTTAAGAAATTAAATGAACCTAAATGTATACATAGGCCTACTGATGATAGTTACGTAGATGTTTAAAAAAGGTAAAGAAACGCTTTATTTTTATACAAGACGTTTTTGTTTGTGTTAATTGGGTTTTTACACTAAGCCTGTTATCAATTCCCCACTACGAAGTGGAGTAGCCCAGGGAAATAATCCCAACGCGTGGCCAACTATGGGATTAAACTGCCTTTAATCGCATTGCGTGGTCCACTCGTATACGCGTTGCTTTATTTTGCGAGGCTCCCTAACAGAAAATCAGCTTGGAATATATTGTGATATTTGTAATCAATGCTCCCATCGTGTCTGCAGTGGACTCACTATTAATGAATTTAAGTTCCACTCATCAAATCAAACCTACTGGAACTGTCTTCGCTGTCGTCTGCCTGACTTTTCAGATTCTTTTTTTGAAAAAAAAACTCAAGTGAAAGCTCATCATCGTCATCATGATCACCATCGCTCAACCAGTTTGCCTCATCTAGCTTCATTAAACTCTACAGTACTAACTGCAGAAGCATTAAAAATAAACTTTTTGACTTAGAGGTGGGGGTGTGTTAATTTCAGTTAAAAATAGTTTAAGACCATCTTTAGTTTCTACACCCTCCATTGCTGAAATTATATGGGTATCTTTCACATGTGACAAAAGAAAGTTTGTTATTGGCTGTTGCTATTTTCTTTACTGGTGATTTCAACCTCAGTTCCATCAATTGGAAAGAGAATGTTATTTATACCAATAATACTACAGTACTCAAATTATACTTAATGTTTTTAATAGGGCTTATTCAACTGGTACAGTATCCTACCCATATGTTTCCAGTTGTTAACTGTAATGGTGATTATGGAAATATATTAGATCTGTTTTTATGTAACGATATCAGTTTTGTATCCGATTGTTCTGTGAATCATCCTTTGGGAACATCTGATCACCTGTCAATAAATATTACACTTAACTTACCATTGCCTTATTGTAAACATAATTACCAACAAAATAGATATGACTTTACAAAGGCTGATTTTGTTCAACTACGACATAATATTATAAATGCTCCATGGAATGATATGTTCAAATGCTCTTCTGTAGACAATTTATGGGAATGTTGGTCAAATATTTTCCAAAAATGTATTGACGTTGCTGTCCCCCGTATTAAGTACAAGGGTAGGCCAAGAAATCCATGGATAACCTCAGATATTGTTCATCTTTCACATAAGAAAAAATATCTTTATAGAAATTTTTTTTTTAAAGGTGCTTGTAAAGAAAGCATTCATTGGAAAAAATTCACTAAAATTCGTAATAAGCTTCGTCAACTTACTAGAAATAGTATAGGTTATTCTTAGATAAGCTTGGAGAAAATTTCAAATCCAATCCTAAGAGATTCTGGTCATTTGTTCAGAATAAACAGAATGTCAGCCCTCCATCTGATTTTATGTATGAGGGTGTTATTACAGTCATCCACTAACGTATGTCAAGCTTTTAATACTTATTTTAAACAATGTTTTACTATTGATGAACGTGTATTGCCAACTTACTCTGATTATCCTGCACATAACTCACCTATGGAAGACCTTTTCATACTTCCTGAGTCTATCCATAGTATTATTATTAAGCTTAAAAATAATAGCTCACCTGGTCTTGATGGCATATCTGCTAGAACCCTTAAACCCATAGCAGATGTCATTTCTTATTCTCTTGATGCCGACTTATTTAACCTTACCCTTTCCATTGGGGTCATCCCCACTGCTTGGAAAACCTCATGTGTGTCCCCCATATACAAAGGTACTGGTGAAAAAATGGACATCAAAATGTACCGCCCAATTGCACTAACATCTGTCATCTGTAAAATCCTGTATCGCCTAATTTATAACCATGTGTATAATTTTCTTGAATCTAATTCCAATTTCTCACCCTTTCAATTTGGTTTCCGTAAAGGCTACTCGTGTTCAACCCTCTTGACCCAAGTTTATCATCATTGGGCCAAAGAACTTGACAAAGCTAAACCTTGCAATATTCATGCCTTCTTAGATTAGAGTAATGCTTTTGACAAAGTGAGCCACCACACTCTCCTATCTAAGTTACATGCCATAGGTTTCTCAAGGCAACTGTGGTCTTGGACCAAACACTTCCTAACTAACAGATCTCAATGTGTCCGTTTTCAAGGCAGCATTTCAAATTTTGTTACCGTGACATCTGGAGCACCTCAGGACTCCATACTGGGACATTTATACTTTATTATACTTACTAATGACTTAATTTCATCAATTTCTCCCGGTACGACAATGTTCCTATATGCAGGCGACTCGCTTATCTAGAGACCCATCCGAAGCACTAATGACCATACCACCCTCCAGAATGACCTTAATAACATATTTCAATGGAGCCATTTTAATAGCATGACCCTTAACTGCAGCAAATGTAAAACCATGTGTATCATTAGAAAGAAAAATGTCCATTCAAACTATACCATAAATTTCACCCCTCTGTCCTTAGTTACCACGCACAAATACCTTGGAGTTACCATTTCATCCGACCTTAAATGGAACGCACATATAAGTTGCATTACTTCAAAAGCACTGCCCACACCTAATTTAATTAAACGCACTTGTGGCCAACATCCTCTTTCTCTTGTTTTTTTTTTTAATTTTTAGTAGGCCATTATTTGAATATGCGTGCACTGTCTGGAATCCTCAAAATTAAATATTGAAAATATTGAAACCGTTCAAAGAAACTTCACTCGCTATTTTTTAAAAACTTTACGATTCCCTCACCAAACCGGATACATTCAATTCACGGATCGCCTTACTCACCTTAACCTCTTATCTCTTACAGATAGAAGAGATTTCCTTTGCCTTATGTTCATTTACAAAAATATTCATGGCTATGTTAACTTTTCGGTTACCTCCTTCTTATCTTTTAATACGCGCAAACCACATCCCACACTCCATGTATCTCCGGCACGCACTAATGCACTGCATTTTTCATTTTTTCACAATACCCCCTTGCTATGGACCAACCTCAATTTAGCCTGCAGACAATCGCCATCTATCTCCACATTCCGGAAAAATCTCTTAAAATGATATTGCTGATAATTGAAGTATTGCATATGTTTATCAAAGGAGTAGTAATAAAATTCTTATTTTTTGGTTTATAAATTTTAAAAATTAGTATTAAAAATATTCGTATAAGCCCCGCCTACTGAAGATGGTCAGTGAAGCGTGAGTAGAGCTGATGACGTACACTCGGTATAACATCCACAGCAATACCGAAATCGTATAGCGCGACACATGAAAGAGGAAAGCAAGCAAAGAAATGGAGCAGTTTGAGTCATATCAATTTGAGCCACTAGAAAGTGATTTTGAACACGAAACACCTGAAGACCATGCTTTGATCGAAAAGCAAAATCGATTAGGGAATACTAACTGGTAAATTAAACTTTACGAATTGAGTACTACACTACTGTGTTCTACTAGGGCTGACGGCCGCCTTACTTAGGCCTAGCATAACACTCTACCGTCACTGTGCGTACGAAGGGTTACTGTTAATAATATACATTGTTTTCGTCTACATTAGCATACAATTTGTACATAACAGGTTCTTATGCAAAATTTTACATTACAATTTAATTTAAAAAGCTGAAACTGTCGATTTCTAAGGTGTATTGTATACGACCTAGGCCTTCGATGACAGTAAACGAAGCGCCGATTCGGCGGTCATCACGTCACGTTATCAATTGGCTTCTTCATGTTACCGACTACAATAAAAAGTTTAATTTCTTATTTTAGTTGGTATATACGAACTATATAATACTCACAAATCGTTTTTGAATGTTTATATAATAATTATTGTTGGAATTTCCAGCGTATGATCACCCTATGCCTTGACTGGAAATATCGTAAACAAGCACTCATCGCTTTAGTCCTATTTTATTTACTTTTGATAGATGATCAATACAAATTACCATAGATTTATTTTTATGGTAAAGCAGATGCAGTAGTTAGTTATTTTTTATCAATGAATACTCATTAACATATTTATATCATACGACATAAGGGAGGGGACCTCCCCCCGTTTTCCACTAAATTTAAACATTTCAAAGCATATCAATGTTATGTACTGTATGTATTGAAATATTTGAAGCTCATTATCCTTTGTTTATATTATCATCAAGGTGCAAATGTGGACACTGTCAGGAAATGAATGCTATCGAAGAATGTCTGTGCTGTCACGAGGTTCCAGATGTGGTTGCAACAAGAGACAGAGATATTACTGTGACTGGTGATCTGAATTGCATTACTCGCCATCCAGGTTTTCGAATCAAACTGTCTCGATGTATGGAGTTTGCAGATGGCTAGGAAGAACACTCCAAAGAAGTACATGTGCAGTGAAAAGAAATCAGCCCATGAGTAAGTGGTTTCTGAAGGCTGCATATAAACAACACAAACAACTACGGTATTGTTAATTTATACAGTAAGCTACACACAATATAAATGAGTAAACAGCACCACACCCAGTAATAAACAAGAAAGTATAATACATACTCCAAGTATTGAAATACACGCCATCGTGTTGGGATTCAATATTTCGACATTAATTATGTCATCATCAGGAATGAAAAAATTATCCATATAAGCAAGCTTATATGCACTAGTACCAAAAGTGTTTAACCAATCAAAACATTACCTCTAGTAGGTGACATAGCAGTGATTTAAACAAAAGATCAAAGCATTCTTACTCTAATGATCAAAGATACCTACAAAAACAAAGAAAGCTCTTTTGAAGCTCTGAGCCCATTGTTAAGCAAAGGGTGTAGTCTACGTATAGCGAACGCTTCTTTAAACAAAAGGATAGACCAGTTTCGGGAGCTGTCAATAATGTTAGTACTAGAAAATATTAAACCTAATTTATTACTTACATTACAGACGACATTATCATTTTCAAGTATACCCTGTAATCCTAAAACATATTGGAATGCCTCACAGTTTTTAACATGATCAAATATAACACTATCAGATCGTGAAGAATGTTCTTTAAGTCTAGTTATTAAGCACCTATCTGTCTTACCAATATAATCACTATTGCAGCCTGGACATTTAAAATGATAGACAACAGAACTTCTGTACTCCTTAGGGGTTTGATCCTTAGTAGATATAAAATGAGAAACATTTTTATACTGCAATAAAGTTATGAATTTTACCTCTTTAATTAAGTGTTTCTTTACCTTATTTAAACATCTACGTAAAATGAACTCACCTGGTTTTCCTAGATAAGGCAATCTAACCCAAATCTTAATCAAGCTATCATCAGTAGGCCTATGTATACATTTAGGTTCATTTAATT
>NW_022730222.1:36495-42497 GCF_011630105.1 Anneissia japonica | reverse complement strand
GTATGTGTATTTTTACGATATATACTCATGCTTTCTACATTGTTGTTAAATTGTAAATCCAGAAAGTGTACTGTGTCACTGTTTTCAAATGATTCAAAAGTAAAATTTATCTGTCTATGAAAAGCATTGAAGTAGCTTAGAATTTGCGGGAAATCATTGGGCTTAGCTAATACTAGCGTGTCGTCAACAAAACGAGTATAAAACTTAATAGTACCTGATTCAATAAGTTTAGGAACAATAGACGCTTCTAGTTCAGTCATTAAAATATTAGCTAAAACTGGGCTAAGAGGCGAACCCATTGAGACACCATCAGTTTGTTTATAGAATTCATTATTACATGTAAATACAGTTTTAGTACAGCAATCTCTAAGTAGCTTCCTTAGCGAATTTTTCTTAAGGTTAGTAGATAACAGTTTCTTATTGTAAACTCTATCAAGAATTATATTAATTACCTTAGTAAGGGGAACATTTGTAAACAGAGATTCAACATCAAAAGATAGAAAACGGTAACCTAAATTATATAAATTGTTTGGTATAGCTTTAATGCGGTCAGCAGCATCAAAAGAATCTTTAAGGACAAAGTCATTAACCGTTAGAGGGCCTAATAAGTTTGATAAGTACTTAGCTACTGAATAATAACAAGTACCGGTCGTGTCAATAATAGGTCTTAGGGGTGGAATATTATCAAAATCTTTATGTAATTTAGGTAGTCCATGGGCTCTAGCAGGCATGGTTGGACGAATTTCTTTGTATTCAGTTTCAGTTAGTTCATTTCTATTAAATAGTGTCCGGAGGTAGGCTTGTAAGGAGTTAAGCTGTGTAGTTAATGAACAGTTAGATAGTTTCTTAAACTTAGTTGAATCAGAGAACAAGTTTGTCATAGATGTGATATAATCAGTTTTCTTCATTATCGCAACACCATTTCCTTTATCAGGTTTAAGAATTACATACTTATTACGTAAAATTTTTAAAGTATTAATACGTTGGGCATCACAATTTAAATTGCGGTTATTAAAGTCAAGAAAGTTACATGTCATTGCACGAATTGAGTTCTTATTTTTCTCACGTTTTTAAATGATTTAGGTAGAGCATCAGCATTATTAAGTTGTTCCCAAATTGATTCAGCATAAACAAACATATCAGAGTCCTTAGGTCGTGTAGCTAATCCATTACGGATACCAAATGTTAAGACAGATTCTTCTTCCTTAGATAATGTTTCGCCAGTTAAGTTAGTAATTATATGGTTAGGGTTCGTACACGTTCCATTGCTTATTGCATGTTCACGTAGAAGGTTGTTAAATTTACGTCCATGGCGGTAAGATACCTTACGCATTTCCTTATCTACAGTAGTCCTAACATGATGCTTATTAACTAAGGCACGTAACCATGTAGTAGACTTAACGAGAGCGTCGTCAGAGACTTAATTAAAGAGGTAAAATTCATAACTTTATGGCAGTATAAAAATGTTTCTCATTTTATATCTACTAAGGATCAAACCCCTAAGGAGTACAGAAGTTCTGTTGTCTATCATTTTAAATGTCCAGGCTGCAATAGTGAGTGCCTGTCTCTTATACACATCTAGATGTGTATAAGAGACAGGTAAGAATGCTTTGATCTTTTGTTTAAATCACTGCTATGTCACCTACTAGAGGTAATGTTTTGATTGGTTAAACACTTTTTGTACTAGTGCATATAAGCTTGCTAATATGGATAATTTTTTCATTCCTGATGATGACATAATTAATGTCAAAATATTGAATCCCAACACGATGGCGTGTATTTCAATACTTGGAGTATGTACCGTATTATACTTTCTTATCTGAGATTAATCAGTGGACCTTTCGGTTTTTCAGTAATAAACAGTTACACAGTACTAGTTATAGTCACAATTTATAGTAAAACAATTTTTATTTCGAACACATTTTAAATATAAAAATCCAATGTAATCTGTAAATCAGGGCTACAGTATACTAACAGGGCTACTGTCTATGAAATATAATTACAGTACTTTAAAACATTCAGTATAATATCCCCAAACGTAACAATAAATTCTTATATTTATATTTTACAGGAAATACAGGCACACCGGATACAGAAACTTTGTGAAATGGACACAGGGGTACTTGGGCAAAGGTAACCGTGTGGTTTTACCATCATGTGTTTTTGCCAAAATCAGGAACAAATTCAGGTCCGGGCATTACGCAGGTTTTAAATATCCAAGTCTATAAATAAATACTAAAGCATATTTTTTTACAACGGTCTCCTGCATACTCAAAGCTGCTACAAAGAAACGATGGAATATCTACTTGACTTGGCTGGATAACTCCCTCATTACAGCGAGTAACCACAAGGTCCAACAGTTTGTCTACATGCTCTGAAAAATATATGACAAAATAGTTTCCATATGAAAGAAAAACCTGTTTTAAATATACACTTCTCTACTGAGAATGTTAGTATTATTGTCGTTTATCAACTATATCAAATAACCATGACAACCAACATTTTCAACATATTGCAAAAAGTATTAAATGATCCAATAGTTTACGTATGAGAAAGAAATAAAGTTTGATTTAAAAGAAGAAAAAAGTTTTCTACTAAGTGATTTTATTGTTGTTCGATTAAACTTTTACCATAACTTGCTGCAACCACCACTGGTCTGACAACGGCAACACCTTTCTTGAACTTTGGGAAAGTTATTGCGTAGGGCTTGCACCATGCACTGTCGATGCTTGCGAGCGACCTCCATTTTCATTATAATGCTGGACAGCCAATAAGGTCCTGCACAATTAAAATGTTACATAAGGAATAAATCATGATTCTGCTTAATACAAATCAACAACAATCTAGCTCAACATTATTATTGCTAACATTAATAACAAATTATTTACCTGCACTTTTGAGGGCAATACAAGAAGTGGTAGGTCTTTGGTGCAAATTGATTGAGGAGGGAGTGGAAGGCTTTTAATCTGGAAGTCTGGTGCTTCTCGCTCATCATAGCTATGTCCGAACACAAACGAGGATTGTTCACAATCGCCAGTACCTTGTTACATGCAATAGTTCCTGTGAATTTTTAAAATAATTTTTTGCGAGGGAATGATATGACTGTTGTAATTAGTGGTGTGCATTGCCGTATACAGTTAAACCTGCCTAAATCAACTCGAATAATTTCTAAGTCAATCTTATGTTTTGAATTTTATCAAAGTCGAACAATTTTTCAATGCCACTTTGGAATCGACTTATGCAAGTTCATTTGTAAATGCTTTTATATTTTTAGTACAAAAATAGAGCAGCACAGTAGTAATTGGTGATTTTTACCTGGTATTAACCATTTCCTGTTTTGCCGTTGTTCAATTTCTGCATGGAGACAGTTAGGAAAGTGATCTCCATGTCCTGTATGCTGGTTTCGCCACCATCACCTTCCCATCACCAGAACTTGTTGATGTTGCGCACCAGTATACATGGTTGACCATGCTCGTATCCATGGCTTGAGGGATTTGCCGCACACTAGTTTTGCCACAGCGTCAATTTTTTTCTTGATTCCTATAAGAATATCATAATCATATTAAACGATAGAAAAAAAATTGACAAAGAAAAATTTTTAATTATTTACTAAGACAGAAATTCAATATACCTTTAGCTATATGCCAGATGTCAAATTTGTGGACTGTTCCCTCCATGTTTTCTCTCACCCACTTCTTGATCGACGAATGGCGATCAGTCACTAATACATCAACGTGTACTCCATCATCTTTTAAACTGTAACGGCTCTCACAAGGCCTTCCTTCTCCATAGCGCTGCTTGAGCCAACCTCATTTGACTAAAAAACATAACCAATAATACAATTAATGTTTAACTGAAAAATTGTGTTTGCATAGGAATTAATTACAAAAGTATCTTGGAAATTTTTTTTCAATCATCTTAAATATACATGCACAAGCTGAACATCAACTATTCGTGCACCATTTAGGTCCATTAAGGTATAGCACCCATATTTGGCTGAGTGTCCTGGTGAGTCGCATCGGCCATCACCACCAAGAACTATCTTTTCTCCTTTTGTTAGTTCTTCTATCCTTTTCTTTCTGTCTTCTTCCCACAGGGTCTATGCTTGGGAGCAGGAAATTCCGTTGGTGAATGAAATATGCTTGCTCTGAGATGCTTGCACATCTCAGATGCCTTAAAAGCCTGAGTGATTTGGCAACACATGAGCCGGAGAACAAGATGGCTGAATATAGCAAAATGTTCCCTGCAGGAGTGTTCTTTATCATGGGCTGCGATTCCCACATTCTCTTGAAATTGCAGGAAGCACAAACTTGTCTAATTCTGCAAAATGTACCCTGCACAGCAAACACAGAACCCTTTGCTGGTGAACTGCAAACTGGACACACTTGAAAGGCAGCTAAAAGTTGGTCCTCGTACACAGGAACTTTCGACCTTTGTACACATCACCTGGTACATGGTCTCTGAAAAATATTGAAAAAGTTTAGATGAGATGTGAGAAATCCTGCCATAAAAAGGTTTTCATACAACAATAACTATAATACAATACAATAAACCAACATTTATAATGCACCGGTATCCATCAAAGACGCTCGTGGCGCATTGACAAGTCTGAGCTATAGACCAAGATAAATAACCAGACAAAATAAATAAGAAACGAAAATGCCAAAACAATAGCTAACCGTAAAAATAACAATTTTTCATTGACATGTTATTGACATAATAGTGTTTGACCTGAATGCAAAACAACAATAAAAAGAAATTAACTCACACATCATCTTCACCTTGATCAGCCTCCGTTTCAATATCATCAAATGGTTCATAGTCTGGGTCAGTAGTGCTATCATCGTCCTCCGAATCTGTCTCATCATCTGTTTCATGTTCTGTCTCATCTTCTGGCTCACTTTCAGCTTTATCTGCTGACTCGCCTACGGTTTTATCTGCCACCTTGTCTAGTGTATTTTTAGCGCCACTTGTAATGGCATCTGTAGTATCACATTTGTTAGCACTGTCAGCAGCCACTACACTAGTATTACCATCATTGCCACTTGTTATCCACCTTAATGACTTCATCATCAGGGAATATTTGCATTCCTACAAAATAAATACATACATAGTATGTAGTACATGCCATGTCAATTCAATTAATTTAATTTTTGTAAGATGTAGATTTTAAATAATTATATATCATTTAATAATTTTACAGGTACATCGGGAGTGAAGGCATCTTTCAAATAGATTAATTACCTTTATCAGTCATACGTGTGCGGAACTGGACACTGAAATTGGCCATCTTAACAACCTTTGGCTACTTGTGAATGCAACACTCACAGTGGTGTGGTTCAATAGGCGCGGTCTGAAACAAAATTGGATTAAATAGTTTATCCAATTTTATCTATCAAATCTGAAGTTTCATCTTTCACGGCCGCATCTCATCCCTCATGTCATATCACCAAACTTGAAAGCTTTGAGACAGTCAGTGAAGACACGGTTGCAAAACTTCTTATATCTATGGCACCGAAATCTTGTGATTTGGATCCTTTCCCTACCAAGATTGTTCGTAAACTCAGTTGTGCTGTCTCATTATTTCGTTCTCTTGTCAGTTCGTCCCTATCCTCCGGCATTTTTCCTGACTCTTTAAAGATTGGTATTATCACGCCACTCTTAAAAAAATCAACATTGGATCTTCATTCGTTTATCAATTATCGGCCAGTTACTAATATCCCTTTTGTAGCCAAGATCATTGAGAAAGTTGTCTGTTCCATTCTTGTTAAGTTTTTAAATTCCAATAATTTATTTGATTCTTACCAGTCAGCCTTTAGAAAAGCACACAGTACGGAATCTGCTGTAATCAAAGTTAATAATGATATTTTGCAGGCCCTTGACAACGGATATTGTACATTATCAGTGTACCTCGATTTGTCCGCCGCGTTTGATACCATCGATCACAGTATCCTCATTGATCGACTTTCAGCTTTAGGGATTTCTAGACAACAGTCTGTTAG
>NW_022730222.1:25130-36392 GCF_011630105.1 Anneissia japonica | reverse complement strand
ATTTACGTACGTCCTCTTGGTGACATCATTCAGAAACACGGTATTAAATATCACATTTATGCCGACGACACGCAATTGTACACATCTTTTAGTCCGGAGGCTGCCGCAGAGACAGTTCGCAACTTAGAAGGTTGTATTGATGATGTTCATAGATGGCTGTCTATCAATGTGCTTTGCTGCAATACAGACAAGACAGAAGTGCTGTATATAAAGCCTAAACGCCGTCTAAATGTACCCATCATTGAAAACATCCGCGTGGGAGACACCTACATCATTCCATCTTCTGAGGTGCGACATATCGGTGTAACGTTTGACTCCACACTATCCATGATTAGACATATTACAAACACATGCAGAGTAGTATCCTTCCATCTCCGCAACATCAAGGCAGTTAGGCGTTTTTTTAAATGAAGATGCTACATCAAAACTTGTACATGCATTGGTTACATCAAGATTGGATTATTGTAATGGAGTCCTTTACGGAATACCATTAACATCAATTAGAAAGCTGCAGCTATTGATGAACATCGCTGCTCGTCTTGTCACTGGGACACCTAAATTCCATCACATCACCCCTACTCTTCGTTGTCTTCATTGGTTGCCAGTGAAACAGCGTATTGAATTCAAAGTACTTTTATATGTTTACAAATCAATTCACAAGTTATCACCACAATACATTTCCGAATTAATTAAGGTTCGTTCTGCAACTTGCACTCGTTCCCTCCGGGCGCCACGTACGTCTCTGTCTCTGATACACATCTAGGTGGGTATAAGAGACGGGAATTTATGGTTGCTGGGCCCAAGTTGTGGAACTTGTTACCTTTATTTATTCGTGAGTCACCTTCTGTCACCATTTTCAAAGAACGACTTAAGACCCACTTATTCTCGTCCCTTTAATTTATTTTTTTCCTATTTCCATGCCAGCTAGCTTTTATAGCCTTAACTAGGATAGGAGGCGCCCGAATCCGAGATGGCCGAGACTCAACAGGTGCTGACTGTAGTTCAATTAGATTTAACCCTAGCCAGCGATGAGGGCGTATCCCCATACTTCGGTTTGGGCGCTGGCATCGTATTCAAATTTCACTTCTTTTTATTTTGTGGTTTTGTTTTCCGTTCCATCCTTACACTTGCCTGATAGCGCTTAGAGACTTTTTGTATTTTGAGCTCTATAAATTAATAACCATTAACCATTTGTTTCCATGTATTTGGCAAATTAATTATAGTACAAGTACATCACGATTTGTTCTAAATGTAGTATTGCATCACATTATAACATACAAACAACTCCCTGAACATAGTGTATAGGCTGACTGATACACACCAGTAGTAATATTAATTAGCTTGAGAGTATTTCTATATAATGCAAAAAAAAATACCTGGATTTGTGCTTCATTGGAGATGGGCATCTTCAGCTGATGATGGACTTGATGTTCTAGGTCTTCAAGTTCTGTTGGCACGCCTCGGCCTATATCTATCTCATTCATAACCTACCAAAATAAATTACAGTATAATCATTACAAACAAGTTAGAACGTCTGTTCAATCATGTCTATAATTAGGCCTATACTATGTAAAAAGTATAGGCTAGGTCTAGCCTCCTGGAGTAGAAGTAATTTGCCTATGTGTAGTAGTAGGCTAGCCCTTGCCTATAAGTCGCGAAAGTGCTGGGCCTAAATAGATTAGATAGCGAATACTGAGGGCTACACCACTACTAGTTCCGATTAAAAAGAAGGAAAAGGCCTAGGCCTATGTCATTGGTCTTTAATGACATTTAGATATAAATAATTGCTAATGTTCACCCTTTATACCATTGTCATTATTGTTATGATCACTATATTATGATTATTATACTTATTTCTGTGATCATTATTATGAATATTATTATTATTATAATTTTACTTATTTCTGTGATCATTATTATGAATATTATTATTATTGTTGTTGTTATTATTGTTATTGTTGTTGTTGCTGTTATTATTGTTATATTATTATTATTCTATGCTTTGGTAGTTGACACTTGTACAGGGAATATCTCCCTTTGTTAACTACCATCTCATGTGAGGAAATAAAATTATGAATTATGAATTATGTATTTTTAAAAATCAGACAGCGACGTTCTCTCAGAACTTGTTTTGTAGGCGTTTATCTGTTGATGACCTTTTGACCTCCTGAATTCTGCAATAGGATATTTCTTGTTTTTCTGAGCATGTGCAGATTGTGCTTATCTGGCTCATTAGCATAACAATACCTGAAGGCAATCGCCGCCAAAAATACAGTTACAAACGAACAACCTACTCGCAAAAACGTACAACCTACTCACAGAAACGAACAACCTACTCGCAGAAACGAACAACCTACTCGCAGAAACGAACAACCTTTGTGAAATCACGTTTTTGAAGTAGGCCATGTAAAGTACATACTCAAAGACAATGTATTTAAGCTTTGTTTTCTATGGTATACACACACACACTAATAAGATCTCTATGGTTGTCAAAAATCCATGATAAAAGATCATGAGAATTTTTTTTGGCGCTTCATTTTGACTAATGGTGATCTGATGATGATGAATTTTACTAAAAGTGTCATTTCTAGTCATCTAGAGGTACTATTTCCTCAAATTTTCTCACCTCAGCTCCAACCATTGTGGGGCTGGGGTGGGTGTCGACTCACAAAATGACCTCCCCCTCCACTTTTCAAAACCTGATGTATGTCTTAGTGACTGCTGTTTGTTTTTAGGATGTGATCTGGTTTTTCATGTACATTTTTCATGATTATGACTATTCTTGATAAAGAATGTTTTGAGCAGAGGTGGATTCAAGCCCCCCCCCCCCACTTAATTTTTGTAAGGAAAAAAAAGAAAAATATATTCAAATTGAAGTGCGAGAGTGTAATTTCCGGCCATCTAGAGATGCCCTAATCATAAATTTTTTTTACCTCAGCCCCACCATGGTTGGGTGGCTGGTTCCTCGGTCTGTGAAAGTTCCTCCCTGGTTCACCCCTCTTTTGAATTCCTGGATCTGCCACTGTTGATTTATTATATAATTATTTTTGCACTTATTTATAATCCGTCTATTGCAATTTTCACTTTATCATCTCAAACAGTTCTAAGAACGTTCAGAGTGCGCTACTTCACAGAGGGATTCGTCCCCTTGACCCCGCCGGGGTCATACGTAATTCGCATAACGGCTCAAAATCCTGGCTACGTCCCTGTTAATACACTCCCATCCAATCAGTGCTTCACACTACTCGCAGAAATGAACAACCTACTCGCAGAAACCTACAATGTACACACTGTAAAGGACCGTTGTCTTATAAACGCTGATACACTGAGACGCTGATACACTGAGACGCTGATACGCTGGGACGTTGATACGCTGAGACAAAGATGACGTCATTGAAATTCACCGCAAAGTCATAATGCACTGAGGAAGCATTTGAACTGGTCAAATAAGGCAAAGCAAGCATTTGAGAAATCCAAACAAGCGTTAAAAACCTCTGGAGTCCTGGTACACTATGACTCAGAACTACCTATTACTCTCAGAACTACCTATTACTCTCGCAACGGACGCATCTCCTGTGGGTATGGTGCAATTTTGTCGCATGTTATTGAGGAAGAGAAAGTCCCATTAAATTTGCATCACGTTCACTAACGAAAACCGAACAGAAATACCCCCAACTAGAAAGGGAAGCACTGGGCATTGTTTATGCACTGTCTCTTATACACATCTAGATGTGTATAAGAGACAGATATATGTGTGTGTGTGTTGGATATTTATAGCTACTATAGATGGCGCTATCAATGTGACGCGCTAGGCGGATAGCTGAATAAAGTGTTGCTATGATGAACCCAAATGGTGGTGTAGTCTAGTCTTGTTTATTGAGTATTTGTCCAGGACCAATTGACGTCCCTAGAGACATTTCAGTGGCGACGAGGTGGATAAACGGATACGAAATATACTGAGAAGGAGTGTATCGTAAACATGGCCGTAAAAATCGATTTTGCATCCGATATTCCGAAATTAAATTTGGAAGCCGAGCCAACGACCCTCGCTGTCAGATGGCGGGAATGGAAGGCTTCGATCGAGATCATGATAATGGCTAAGGTCATTACAGACGATCAGCAGAAAAAGGCAGTACTATTGCATGCAGGAGGCATGAAACTGCAACAGATTTTCTTCGCACTGCCCACGCCAGCAGATGCCGAAGGGAACCAAGAATCGGAATATGAGAAAGCAATAAGTAAGCTTGATAGATATTTTGAACCTCAAAAAATGAACCATTTGAGAGACATAAACTGCGCAGGATTAAACAGGATCCGGGTGAATCTGTATTGTCATTCATTACAAAATTGAATAGACAGGCAGCTTTCTGTAATTTTGGTGAAGGTTTAGACATAAAAGTAAGAGATCAGTTGATTGAAGGGTGTCATTCGGATAAATTGAGGAAAGTGCTGTTAGGGGAACGGTTTAACATTAGAGAAAGCGATCACTATCGCAAATTCTTTTGAGCTAGTGCAGGCACAAACAAAAGAGATGAGTACACCTGAACAATCAATAAATGCTGTACACAAATTTAAAAGCAGTAGAGGGAAACAAGCTCAGTACAATCGCACATCGCACAACAGTGGACACTACCAAAATAAGTTCTGCATCATGTACACGATGTGGTAGGAAGAATCACCAGAAAGAGCAGTGTTGGTTTAAAGAGAAAACCTGCAACAGTTGTGGAAAAGTTGGTCATATCGCTAAGATATGTAGAGGGAAAAATGTGAAAAGTAAGCGAGTGTCGTGCGTGAAACAAGAGCAGTACAGCAGTGACGAAGACGTTATTGGGACGGTTTCAGTGTCGTCAACCTATGGAATTGGTAAATGAAATACCAATCCAATTATTGTTACATTGATGGTAAATAATACAAACATTGACTTTGAGCTGGATACAGGGTCAGCTGTGACCTTGATCCCTGATAATGTATATGATCATAAGTTGAAGGGTGTTCAGTTAGAACATACCAGTAAAGTGTTTAGTAGTTTTACGGGTGAAAAGGTAACCCCTAAAGGAAAGACCAAGGTTAATGTTAGTTATGGGAGCCAAAACCTCTCACTGCCCTTGTATGTTGTATCTGGTGCCGAACACTCGTTGTTAGGACGAGATTGGCTGGCCCATATAAAACTTAACTGGAATAAGCTAAATTTTGGTGGGACCAAACACATAAACAAATTAAACAGTATCAATAACCTAAACAAAGTGTTGAGTAAACATGATGATTTGTTTAATGCTGAATTAGGTTGTTTAAAGAATATCAAAGCTGATATCCAGTTAGTGGAAGGGGCAACACCTGTGGGTAGCAAATGTAATAGGGTACCGTATGCACTAAAGTCACAGGTTGACAAAGAAAATTATGACTCCGGTTTCACACTCAAAATGGTAGATTATTGTTGAATTCCACATTTATGAGTAGATTTTACTCATTTTTACACATTTGGCGACCATCAGTGTTTTACCTCTTTTTTCGAACCTTTCCGGTGGTCCGATTTTTGCCAAATTTTGATATGTTATTCACCACATGTTATTGTACATAAAACCATCATAAAACGTTTTCTTGCAATTTTTTGGGGTACGTGCATTTTCTTCATATTTTGACTCTACTACGCCCCTAACATAAATGTAGAAGACATATTGGCAAATTTGGCAGGAGGTCAAAAATTTACTACACTTGACTTAGCCCAGGCGTACAACCAAATGGAGTTGACAGAAAATTCAAAAGATATTCTCACGGTAGTTACGGAAAGGGATTCTTCCGACAAAATCGATTAGTATTTGGGATTACCACCGCCCCAGCAATATGGCAAAATGCCATGGATACGGTTTTAAAGGGGCTACCGGGAGTACAATTATATTTAGATGACATATTAGTCACGAATTTAGAGAGCGTTATGTGCCGTTTGGAAGAGTACGGGTTGAAATTAAAGAAAAGCAAATGTGAATTCATGAAGGATTCTGTCGAATACCTGGGCCATAAGGTCGATAAGGAAGGTATCCATAAAAGCCAAAGTAAAATTGACCAAATAATGGGAATTTCATTACCCCAAGATGTAGGAAGCTTGTGTTCTTATCTAGGAATGATAAATTACTACAGATCTTTATTCCAAATTTGGAAACACTTTTTAAACCCTTGACCAAAATGCTGGAAAAAAGGAAGCATTTGAACTGGTCAAATAAGGCAAAGCAAGCATTTGAGAAATCCAAACAAGCGTTAAAAACCTCTGGAGTCCTGGTACACTATGACTCAGAACTACCTATTACTCTCAGAACTACCTATTACTCTCGCAACGGACGCATCTCCTGTGGGTATGGTGCAATTTTGTCGCATGTTATTGAGGAAGAGAAAGTCCCATTAAATTTGCATCACGTTCACTAACGAAAACCGAACAGAAATACCCCCAACTAGAAAGGGAAGCACTGGGCATTGTTTATGCACTTAAGAAAATCTATCCTTACTTATATGGGAGGAAGTATACCCTCATTACGATAACAAGCCATTGACGACTATATTTGGTCACCGGCAAAGGCTCCCCGTGCTAGCGGCTGAGAGGATCCAAAGGTGGGCCTTATACCTGACAAGTTTTAATTATGACATCCGCTTTCGAAACAGCAAAGCCAATGACTGTTGACTGTTTATCGCGATTACATATCGATGAAGCGCTGCAACAAAGTGAGATTGCCATAGCTTACGACGAAGCGATAGAAACTACCTGTGTCCCAGTCAGAAGTAAAAAAAGAGACTTGTAAGGACACAACATTATCTAAGGTCAGAAGACACTTGTTAGACGGTTGGTCAAATTATGATAATGAAATGAAGCCCTATTATAATAGCAGAAATGAGCTAACCATAGAACAAGGCTGTGTATAGGGAATTCGGGTCATTATCCCCCCTAAATTGCGAAAGAGAGTACTGGATGACCTACACGAGGGTCATATGGGGATTGTGAAGATGAAAGCGCTTGCGCGATCATATTTCTGGTGGCCAGGCGTAGACGCAAAAATTGAGCAAATCGCTAAACGCTGTGACAGTTGCCAGCATATACAAAACAAACCATCCATAGCACCTCTGCACCCATGGCTGCCCTGTACCAAGCCCTGGGAGAGAGTCCACATAGACTTCGCGGGCCCGTTTTAGGGTTGGATGTATCTCATAGTGGTCGATGCGTACTCTAAATGGCCTAAGGTGATTACAATGAAATCAACCACTTCAGAAAAGACGATTAATGTATTACGCACATTATTCAGTAGAAATGGGTTACCCCTAATATTAGTGTCAGACAACGGGACCCAGTTTAAGTCAAATGAATTCCAATCATTTGTTAAGAAAAATGGAATTCAGCATAAGTGTACGGCCCCGGGACACCCAAGTACTAATGGCCAAGCTGAGAGGTTCGTACAGTCGAAGAAGCAGGGACTAAGTGCTGCCCGAAATGATAAGGGTAATGTACAAGCCCGATTAGACAGATTTCTGTTAGCATATAGAAATTCAGAACATCCATTAACTAAAGAAACACCAGCACAGTTATTCCTTAATCGTCCTCTACGGACAAGGTTAGATGTAATGAGACCAAACCTTAATGATTCGATTCGTCAAAGGTTACATAGGAATATGCAAAACCCTACATTTAGTTCAAAAGCGCGTTATTTTGATGTACATGATAAAGTGTATGTACGAGATCATAGAGGAAAGGAAAAATGGGCCGCTGGTATTGTAAATGAATAATTGGGGCCCTTGTCATATAGGATTGGTTTAGAAAACATGTTATGGAATAGACATGCCGACCAAATAAGGAGTAGATATGCAGATGAAGTAGAAAATGAGAAAGTTAGACTTAGATTAAGTGATGAGATAGCAGGAGATAGCCTGACACCTGTGGTTACGAATCACAGTACAAGTTCTAGTAATAACAGCAGTAGTGATGATGCAGTAGTAAACGTAGAACCAGAGGTACCAATAGTACGTAGGTCTGGTAGAATCCGAAAACCTCCAGAGAGATTAATTGAACAGTGTTGATATCTTGTATATAGAATAAGTTGTTTTCCAGTGATTGTTGAAAATGCAATGTAATATACTGTATTCTTATGAAAACCAAATAATATCATATCACTATAGTTTAACTGACTAGTTAATTAATTGGCACAATTTAGTATTGCCATTAACTTGGTATCTGTATAATCTCCAAAATACTGATGTTCATATCATCTTGTAATGTTTTATCCATAAGTCAAAACCACAACACTGCAGCACTGTATAAAATTTTGTTATTGAGTTAAATGGGTTTCAATCTAAATGGGTTTCAATCTAGGAGGGAGAGAGATGTTGGATATTTATAGCTACTATAGACCTATCCAAGAAGAATGGCGCCCTCTGTTGTCCACGCCATTACTGAGGCGTCCCTAATCCCCTAAATGGCAATGCTGTGTGGTGTGTTTATAAACAAAGTAGGCCTACCATTGTTCCTACTAGGAAAAGGTTACATACATTGAAAATTATCGAAAATAATACATGTCCAAAGTGCAATGTTGTTGAACATTTTTTTTATTATTATTTTACAGAATCACATGACCTGTGGAATTTTATTAATCATTTTAGCATTATTAATTATGGTATTGAAGCAAATTTTAAAAATATTGTGCTTGGTACAGGAAACGTTTATATAGACCATCTGTTTTCATTAGGAACGTTGTGCATTTACAAAGCAAACGTCCTAAAACATCTAAACAAATGGTGTTACACCTCAGTTTTCCAACTTTTTATGATAGAAAAACATATCCGCAAATATTTTGAATAACTTTTAACTAAAAAACTCCTTTTAAAAAACGTATGCCAAAAATTTCTCCAGTATTTTCACATTGCCATATTGCATTATAGATGATTGTGTAACCACAATGTTGCTTATAAAAAATGTTTTTTCTTTGTGATGAATAAAGGTGGGATGACCCCACAAAAGATTTTTTTTTAAAGTAGGCCTACCATTGAGAAATCCGGCTTTTTATCTTGCCGTCACAGTCGAACCAAAAGTTTATCGAATTTAAAAGATAAGTATATTTTTATGTGTATTTAAAACAGAATAAAGATACGACTTAGAAACGTCTACTCTCTGATCTGTACTGGAGGAGGATCTAGGCTAGGCCTACTCCTGTTCTTTTGGCAGGTCCAATGCGATTTGTCAAGCGCGGCGGTTTATTATCCGCGCAGCAGATAACCAATTTATTTTGGCCTAGCTTAGAAGATTGTACAGTCAGTGTGTCAGTAGGCTACTGGATAACATGACAACGACGTCTGTTTCCTATGTAGGCTATCTGCTAATTTGTCATCTGCTATTATTTTAAACAGACCATAAAAATGATATAAATATTATTTAATAAATGCTATTATTACCCTAAAGGCCTAGGCCTAGTAATACTACTAGCCGAGTCCTAGGCCAACAACAACGCTCTAAACCAAGGCCATGCTATATCTTAGTATTTAGCCCTACAATTTTGGTGAAATGTTTTAAACGTAATTTTGAAGTAGGCCTATGATGATGTGGAAAGATGATATTCAAGAATGGCCGAGACTGAATTTCAAAGTCAAGAATTTGACTTGAAAAAGTGGACCTCCCTATATGCCAACATGCATCTTCTTGATTTTGTATTTATTATCACACTACAGTATTTTGTGCATCTCTATAATAATTGCATTAGGCCAATGTTAATTATAAACATTTTTTCCCAGTTATGTCAACTATTTCATTAATACACTAGCTTGTGATGAACAACCAAATGCAAACTATCAAAGCACAGTGGAAGGCCAAAATTACCCGAGTTCTGGAGGGATTTGCATGATTGAGTATAACTTTGATGGAAGTACAATCTAAAAGGCAGTGTACACTGCTCAAATGTTATTAGCAACTATCACAATGTTGAAATAACTGTTAAACACACAACAATTACTCGATAAAATTTGATTGTATTGCCTCTGAAATCCAATCTTAAGGTAAATGCTGTAGCCATTTTGCAAGACTATCCTTTAATATATGAACTGCGCCAGTATTGGGTGAAGAAGGTATCCACACACAGTAATCACACGATAGACTAAGATGTAAAACTGTAAACAAACTTTTAATAACAAAACAATCTCTCGGATGTAAGTCGGTACGACAACATGAGTGGGACGCCCAACAGGCGTCAAACAAAACCACAAAACATATGGTGCGCCTACAGCGCACAATCAACATTGGTATTAACAATGTTGGCGCAACTACCTTTATCTATTTCTATTCTTGCTAGAGAAAAGGGAAAACATAACAAAACATGTGAAATAAAATAAAAACCAGCAAAGCATTTATGACCAGGAAATATTTACGCATTGGTCTAAACAATAAAACTAGAAACAAATAGCTCCTATGAACCCAAGCATACAGTGTCAACGTAAATAACGATATGTAATGAAAATGACCATCACAATAAAAAGTGGATTCACAGAAATCAGTTAGAAAATAGTCCTTAAAATCAGAAGGGGGTTGCCTAGCACGGGTAGAGGTCCTGGGGTGTGTAATCACAGGCTTGAAAGCGGAAGGGACTTTATAACATTCGTCTTTCCGTATCCGATACGTGTTAGATCTCAACTGGGTCCCCACAAACTTATGAATATTGCACCACTTGCCCTCAACTGATGAAACCAAGTAGCAGTGTCTACTACTAGATTGAGACAAGTCATTGTGTAAGTAGACAATCTCACCAACAGCAATGTCTGGGTTGGCACGTCGAGAACCGTAAGGGGTCTTGGACCGCTCACTATGGGCGTGATTAATAATCCGTCGCTGATGTTGTTGAGAAATTATCTGTACATCGTCAAGGTGGATTTGATTGTTAGAGAACTGCTCGCGTTGGAATATGACCTCTCAGGCGGACAAACCATGCAAATTGGGATCAAAAACGTCGGGAAACTCGGTAGTGACATTAACTAGCTGTTGTCTCTCTGTGTCGAGGAGGATCTTATCTGGGTAGATTATGACGTCATCTACTGACGATGTAATTGTCTTCACAGAAGAAACTGAGACACATTCCGCGGTAGCTGGTTCTTGATCCATGGGAGAGAATACTGGTGTGGCCGGATACAGTTGTTCGTGTCGCCGTAATGTCTGTGGTTCCTGTGTGTCGTTGGCTATCCTAACCTTTCCTCCCACACTATGAGTGACAAATGGAGGGGGCCAAACGTCACTGGTAGTAAGCGAAC
>NW_022730222.1:0-24304 GCF_011630105.1 Anneissia japonica | reverse complement strand
GTTGGTGCCCTACAGTCCTGCTGAGAAGTTGATCCAGGGTTAGATGTAGCAGATTGAAGAGGCAATGCATTCGCTTCAGTATGTATGAGGCTGAGTGTGAAAGGATTACTAGGTGGAGTCAAGCCGATGACATCCGTGTCACTGTTATGGTCGACAGTATTCTGTGTAATCGCAGGCTTGAAAGCGGAAGGGACTTTATAACATTCATCTTTCCGTACCCGATACGTGTTAGATCTCAACTGGGTCCCCGCAAACTTACGAATATTGCACCACTTGCCCTCAACTGATGAAACCAAGTAGCGGTGTCTACTACTAGATTGAGACAAGTCATTGTGTAAGTAGACAATCTCACCAACAGCAATGTCTGGGTTGGCACGTCGAGAAACGTAAGGGGTCTTGGACCGCTCACTATGGGCGTGATTAGTAATCCGTCGCTGATGTTGTTGAGAAATGATCTGTACATCGTCAAGGTGGATTTGATTGTTAGAGAACTGCTCGCGTTGGGACATGACCTCTCGGGCGGACAAACCATGCAAATTGGGATAAAAAACGTCGGGAAACTCGGTAGTGACATTAACTAGCTGTTGACTCTCTGTGTCGAGGAGGATCTTATCTAGGTCGATTATGACGTCATCTACTGACGATGTAATTGTCTTCACAGAAGAGACTGAGACACATTCAGCGGTAGCTGGTTGTTGATCCATGGGAGAGAATACTGGTGTGGTCGGACACAGTTGTTCGTGTCGCCGTAATGTCTGTGGTTCCTGTGTGTTGTTGGCTATCCTAATCTTTCCTCCCACACTACGAGTGACAACTGGAGGGGGCCAAACGTCACTGGTAGTAAGCGAACGCGTATCGACTCTTGTCTCTAAAGCAATCTCGCAATCATTGGGTCTGGCCTCGGGTAGTGTTAACTCAATGAACTCCCCTGGCCAGATTGTGGTGTGGTGATTTGGTCCACGAACTACATGTAGGTTTGGTTGAACCATACGTAAATCTGGTATCCTTGATGTAGATGACGCATTTGGCTGGTCTGACCGTTATATCGTTTGTGCTCATAAAGGGTACACCCCCTAAGATTTCAGTGTCCAGGTCCTGGATAACCAAACCTTCAAACAAGCAAGCAACATTGTCACGGTATAAAGTGAACTTGGTTTCTCCAACTACCTTCAGTGGAGAAGATCCATCTGCTTGTTTAGCGGACTGGCCTGATTTGGATATTTTAACACCGAGACGTCTAGCTGTGGAAAGTCTAATCATATTGCCTGTGGCACCACTGTCCATTGTAATGCGAACATGGAGATGGCTAAGAAACATATCGATATATGGTGAATGGGCGGTACTAACACGGCGAGCAGCTGGCTCCAATACCGGTTCCTCTGTGGGTTCTACGAAGTCGTCTTCGTAATGGTCTACTGGCTCGTCCTCTGAAACATCAGTAAGACGGGTACGGGCCATGAAGCGTTTGTCTGACTCAGGTAAGTACTTACATTGACTTAAGAAATGGCTTGTGTCTGGCCGCTTTGCCTGTAAACATAGAGGGCAAGATGGTCGTCTGGTGGTGCGACTGGTAGATCTGGTAGGCGGGCACTTAGTAAGTGTACGGAAGGCAGCTACGTCTCCGCTATTCAATTCCTCAAGTAATGAATCCAAAGCTTGGGAAATTTCTGGCTTAAGGGAAGCCAGGGTCCTTGATCTAAGTTCTGTACCGTATCGTTGCTTTACCAGTTTAGGTAATGAGGGGTGGAGGAGGCGTAGCCAGGTAAGAACAGTCAGATTCTCAAGAGAAGGGGTCAGTTCTTCCTCTTCTGTAATCTCCTGGCCATGCTGGTTGATGTTAGTTCCTGGAGCCAGAAGTGAATCTTCAATAAACGAAAATAATCGTTGGAAAAGGTCCTCGGGACGTTCGTCCGGTTCGTGTTTGATGTTGTCGAAGTCTAAGAAATGTGCACCGCTATTCTGAAAACCGAAGTGCTGTCTAATCAGTTGCGGGTGTAAAATTTGAGTCTAAAGACAAGGTATATATCAGGTTATTTCGCCAACTTTCAAATGATGTAATTGTTTCATGGCGTCCCAAACTCCATTGTTTTGGAGCCCGATTATTCATGGTGAATCGACGTATAGCTCTCCGGCGTAGGCAGTAGGCCTACTACTACGAGAATTACGAGCGAAGCTAGCGTTATCAAGCTGATCGGGAAAACAGTCGTGCTCCCCGCAAACAGTTACTCACCAAGTCTGTGAAAACTGGCCTAGCACGGAGGGTGGATAAACGATGCCTCACGCAAATAAAACGACTGTAGTGGGTTCAAAATACGCTGTCACCACGTAAAACAAAACCACAAATCATATGGTGCGCCCACAGCGCACAATCAACATTGGTATTAACAATGTTGGCGTAATTTTGCTAAATTACATAACATTTTTTTTTCTGCCCGTCGTTAAAGTTTTTTTCAAAAATTAGGTGTGCATATTATTTCATTCCATACGTACATTATGTTTTATTTCATGTTATTTTTTAACGGTAATAAAAAAAAATATATTATTTGCACAGTAGGTTTCCTTAAAATCGGTACACTGTCGCTACAGTTTTTTTCAGCGCAACTGAAGTTTTCTTCGTAGCAGTCCTCGCGGACACAATTTGGGTAGGCTAATCGATTTTCTCTTTATTTCCTTGTATTCCTTATATTATTAAAAAAGGGAGAAAAGATCACATACAAAACAAAAACAAAACAAAACAGTCTATTGCAGACATCCGCTGAATTGAAAGACTGAATATAAAATTACAAAAACATAAAATTGGCAATACTGAATATTAAAATTTAAATTGGAAACATTAAAAAGACAGACGAAGTCAAATATTACAAAGACGAAAGTTACATAAGAAAAAATTCAAGACAAATTTACCAATTGAGACAAAAAAAGAAAACCACTCTGTCAATCTACAGGAGTCATGCACGGCAAGGCGCCTCTGTGTCAATTGCTTAGACTAAAGAGACTACCGTCCCCAGTAGTCCGGTCGATAAGGTCAAACAATGTTACAGTAGTGGATACAAATTTGCCCTTTTGCAAGGTGATGGGGCATGATGTGGGGATACCAAAACCAAGTTACTTAAAATATGATTTGACCTCTATGACCTTTGACCAACTCAATTTTTTTTTTAAGAAACTGCCATATCTCTGTAATGCTTTGGTGTATTGAGATAATTTTGGTGTTAAATTGCTCAGAATAGATACATTTATATTCGCTCTAATACAACTTTTTGCATGAAACCCAATGCTCAATGTGATTTTTCATAAAAATCCTGTTTTGGGGCAAAAATATGAAATGGTAATATGTCCGCGACGCTTAGGTCTATAGACATTATTTTGGTGTCAAACTTTTCAGAAGACATACATTTACATTTGCCTTAATACAACTTTTTCCATGAAAACTAATGCTTACCCAGATTTTCTTTAAAATCGTGTTTTTGAGTAATTTATATGAAAAATGCCAAATTTTGTTTATTAGGTCTTGATATATGTTTATTGAGATACTACAGTAGTGAATACTAATTTGCTCTTTGGCATATTGGTAGAACATGATATAAGGGTACATAATCAAATTTAATGGAAATCTGATTTGACCTCTTTGAACTTTGACCTCAATTTATATTTTTTTTAAATTAAATAACCATGAAACTGTCATATATCTTGAATGCTTTGGTCTATTTAAGTAATGTTGGTATCAAATTGCTCAGAATACATACATCTATATTCGCTCTAATACACCTTTGTGCATGAAACCCAATGATTATTGTGATTTTTCATAAAAATTATGTTTTTGGGCAAAAATATGAAATAGTCATATCTCTGCAACGCTTAGGTCTATATAAATTCTTTTGGTGTCAAGCTGTTCAAAAGACATACATTTATATTTGCCCAATAATACATCTTTTCCCATGAAAACTAATGCTTACGCAGGACTTCTTTAAAATCATGTTCTTGGGTATTTTTTTTATGAAAATGAGATATTTTGTTTGTTATTAGGCCTTGACATATGTTTATTGAGATATTACTGCAGTGAATACTGAGTTTCCCTTTGGTATATTGATAGAACATACTGTAAGGGTACAGAATCAAAGTTACTGGAAATCTGATTTGACCTCTGTGACCTTTGATCTCAATTTTTATGTTTTTTACTGAAAAAACATGAAATTGCGATATCTCTTTAATACCTTGGTCGGTTGAAGTGATTTTTTGTGCAAATTGTTCAGAACACATACAATTATATTCGCTCTAATACAACAATGCCTTTTGAGATTTTACCTAAAATCATGTATTTGGACAAAAATATGAAATCGTCATATCTCTGCAATGCTTAGGTCTATAGAAATTATATCGATGTTAAATTGTTCAGAGGACACACATTTGTTTTTGCTGTAATATAACCTTTTCTATGAAAACTACTGCTTACTGAGAATTTCTTAAAAATCATGTTTTAGGGTAAATATGAAAATGCCATATTTTGTTTATTAGGTCTTGACATAATGTTTATTGATATGTAACAATAGTAAATACAAATTTGCCCTTGGCATACTGATATCATATGATGTAGGGTACAAAATCCAAGTTAATGAAAATTTTTGTTTGTTTTTTATTCAAAAAAATTTTAATTGTGATGCCTGTTTAAGCTTTGGAATATTGAAATTATTTTGGTGTCAATTTATTTGCTTTAATACAAATTTGGTTTTAAAACTAATGCTTACAAAGAAATTCTTTAAAATCATGTTTTTGTTGAAAAATTAAATATTTGAAAGAGACATATTTCTCCGAAGTACAGTTTGTTAGATCAGATATTTAGGTCTTGACATTGTATATTGAAAAATTTCCCCTAACCCATTTTTAGAAAAATTCAAAAAAATTATTGTCTTCTTCCATAAATCATCATCCATAATGATGGAGAATGATAAATGATGATAACTTATGACAATGGGTGGTGGTAACAGAAAGGATGTGGTGATGATAATAGAACATAAAAGAAGGGCAATAATAATGGTGATGGAGGATTACGATGATATTGGATTATGCCGATAATGATGATGGTAATGTACATAGTAGATTACAATATTGAATGATATGTTATCCTCTTCTTCCATAAATTATCAACAATTACCATCACCATTATTAATCAACATCATTTTCATTCTCTATCATGTTTGGGAATAATTATCATCATATCATTTATCATAATTAATTATCAGACCTAAATTAACTAAGCGTAGAACCGGTGGTCGTGTAAAATCAACACTGCATCACCATAACATAGTTTTCGTGTAATTTTCTATTATCACCATCATACTTTATTATCATCACGGTCATCGCCAATCATCACCGTCCTCCATCGTACTGTCAACAATTGTCATCCTTTATCATCATTGTAATTATCACCGTGATCATATAATCATAATTATTACAATCATCTTTCTCCATCATTATTTTCCCTATTGTCATTCCACAACATCATTAGTATCTCCATCATAATCATCACTTTTTACTGTACGGTATCATCATTGTCACGATCATCTACTACCATCATCCATCAAATCCAATTCATCATCATTCAATATTGTCATCTTCTTATCAACATTACTATATCATCATTATCGGCATAATTCAGTATCATAGTTGGCGAGGCAAACGGAGAGAAAAGTATCGGTCTTAATGCATGAGAGTTTTAATAAACACCATTCAATTCTGTGTAGAATGAATAACAGCATAGTGAATAAATAATTAAATATAACAAATCCGTATACTCTCGTTAAAAAAAATAGAAAACAAAAGATATATAATAATGAAGCATATAGCAATGATAATGCATCTTTAACCCATTGCATAAACTTAGTAAAAAAACAGTCAAGGCATGTACATAAACTTACTACTTTGACCAGGTGTAAATTTAACAAACAAGTCTCTGGTTAGCATCATAGCCAGTGGATGGTAAATCCTAAAAATATGAGTAATTATGTTTAAAATACATGTACAGTACAATGATAAACTTAGTACATATACCTAATAGGCATACATTCCTAAAACATGATTAATAGCCTAACAGAAACAAAGGCAATGCACATGAACAGTTCTTATCATATCAGACAACTTCCTGTATTCTTGCATGTAACAATAGAATTCATGAATATTCATAGCATTCAGAGAAAATGGCTAGGTAAGGTGCTTTAGCAAATGGTCTATACTGGCAAATTCTAAGTTAAATACTCAACGTAAATCAACGTATCATCATAATAAATCCCAGTATTACTTAACTCATAGAAGCTACATACATAACATAATATTTTATAAACATAATATACTCAGTTATCAAAGGCTAATGAAATAACTTGGTAACAAGCAGACAGCTACTGATACTACCAAACTAGGCTCAAACAAAGCCTCTGTGGCCGTTACATAACATATCCTCAGCTCTATAATGTGTTCAACAAATCATCATTAATTACATTAAAAAATATATATCTAATATCGAAACAGTATTCAAATCTTGAACACTTACCCATCTTCGACTCTGCACTTAGCTTTCATATAAGAAATAAATCTAAACACGTACGCTGTAACTCGTATCAGCTTTCTCCAACTAAAATATTTCTTACAGTCGATGGCCTTCTTGTATTCTACATTAACTATCAAAATGGTTTTCTCCTTCTTTTCTTTGTCAAGTTCTTTGACATCTGCCTTTGGAATAGATTTCGGCCATTGTTCTTCTGGAAGCTTCAGAAAAGCAGGTCCATTCTTCCAGTCATGTTCCAAATCTTTGACTTTAATCCCTCTGGACACTTGGTCGGTAATGTTATGTTCTCCAGGTATATGACGCCAGTCTGCCGGATCGGTTTGGTTCTGAATTTCAGCAACTCTGTCAGCAACAAATGACTTGTAGAGTCTAGACTGACCACGTATCCATGACAAAGCGATGATACTGTCCGAAAAGACTATAACTCTATCAAATTTCAGAGACATCTCTTCCTTAAGCGTAGCATACAGTCTCGATGCCATAACAGCAGCTTGTAACTCTAAACGAGGAATAGATAGGTGTTTTACTGGAGCTACTCGGGACTTGGCTGAAATTAATCTTACTCCAACATCACCATTAAAGTCTTCCCATCTCGTGTATGCTATTGTGCCGAATGCATCTTCTGAGGCGTCAAAATAATCAGTTCATCTGCTTTACTTGAATGGACTGGTAATAAACATCTCGGGAATGAAGTACCATCTACTTCTTGCAGTTCTTTGAAAAACTTTCACCATTCAGCTTTCTCAACTTCAGCTAAATCATCATCCCAACCATACCCTTGTTGCCATAGTTTTTGCATCATAATCTTTCCATTGATGAGAAACGCAGTTGCAAATCCAATCGGATCAAAGACATTGGAAATTTCACTGAGTACCATTCTCTTAGTTAATGACTTCTCGTGGAATCTGGCTGGTTTGACTTTATACAGTATTAGGTCAGTGTTAGGATTCCAAACTACACCTAACACTTTCTGTTCAGATGAATCAGTCACATGTTTGTTGTCAGGTTGCTGGTTAATGTCTGGATTGGTAGGTTTTCCATTCGATACCCATTCTTTTACCTTAAATCCTCCATTTGCTAGAACACTGTCTATTTCTTTGGTTAAACTCTCGGCTATGTTCACATCTGGTACAGAAGTCAGTATGTCATCCATATAGCTGTCGTTTTCAATAATTTTGGCTGCTACCGGGTAGGTTTCTTCATTCACCTTGGCCGTTTTTCGTAATGCAACTTGAGCCATCGCTGGGGCAGGCTTGTCACCGAACGTTACATTGGTTTTCACATAGACGTCTGGTTTCTTGCGTTGGTCACAGTCACGCCACAAGAATCTGTGAACATGCTGATCTGTTTCAGGAATCGCTATACGATGATACATTTTGGAAATGTCGGCAGCTAATGCAATCTTCTTTTGTCTAAACCGCAGTAACACTCCAAATAGACTGTTCATAAGGTCAGGTCCTTACTCCCAAAACTCATTAAGGGACTGGCCATGGAATTTAGCGGATGAATTAAAGACAATGCTCACCGGTGTAAAATTGTTCTCTGGTCGGATAACTGCGTGGTGTGGTATATAGGATACAGGTCCCTTATAATTGGCAATTTCTTCATCTGTCAGTTTTCTGCAGAATCCAAGTTTTTCCATTTCTTCCATCTGTTGTTGGTATCCTTTCACATGATGTGGATTCCTCATGAGTTGTTTCTCAGTAGAGGCTAACACCCTCTCAGCAAGCACTTTGTTGTCAATAAGCTCAGTTGGGTTTCGTCTCCACGGATACGGTATCTGCCATTTGTCTTTGATTTTTTTCGCACGACTCCCACATGTCATCAAATTGTACTCGTTCAACAGGAGTCAACTTCAAATCATCTTTTGGTGTGCAAGTACAGTTTGGTATCTTGACACCCATTTCTTCTGTGGTCCAGAATCGTGTGAGGTCTGTCTTCTGTGTGACATTTACACGAAGTACTGTCAGGCCTGGTTGTTTCTCTTGACTGTTAGATCCAAACGCAACCCAGCCCAATGGCGACTTCCTTACTATGTAACCATCTTCTTGTTGTGTTTCACCGATATGCATGAACGGGTAATCCACGCTTATTAACATATCTACAGCACCATCTCCTCTGCTCGGTGGACAACCTAACACACGTTCCAATTTCTTTACCACTCCTTTATTGGCTTTCTGAACATTAGCTATCTCTGGAACACCAATAGCCGAGACTATGTGTTCTTGCCGGTTGGTAGATGTAATAGATATCTTATAAATATTGGTCTGATGGACCTGTACCTCACCTCCTAGCGTTCAAATGTCAATGCTGATCGGCTTGCTTGGTAAGTTCGATTCGTAAGCAACTGCTTGTTGGATTAGAGTTACGTTTGCTCCAGAATCCAGCATCACATTACCATTCACATGTTTATTACTTGAGCCTATCTTCACGGTTATGATGGGTAATGCAACATCATTAGTATCGGCAGCAACAGTTGCAATTTTACTGGGTTGGTGAAGAAGTGCATGATGGTACAACTCACAATTATCTTTGCCACATTTCTTTCTTCGGTTGCAGGTCTTCATGCTCTTTTCATACAACTGAAACAGGCATGCATCTCTTTTGCCTTCTTGAGTCTAGCAGCTACATTGAGACTTGCAATCACCATACATTGATCTGGTCAGTGGTCATTGGAGTCGCAATCCCAGCACCTATTCCATTTAGAAGACTTCTTTTGATTGGTCTGGTTACTTGATTGTTGCTGTCCAATATGCACTTTTGCCAGTCGCTGCGTTGAACTGCTCCTGACTGGTGCAGTGGCTCTCATTCTGGTTCTAATTTCACTTTCAAGAAAACTTAAAAGTCCCAGTAATGATGCTTTTTCATTTTTCTCTTGTAGACTTCTCGAATATACCTTTCGGTCATATGTAGTCAATTTAATCTCTATAATGGATAACATATGGTTGTTGTTCATATCTGTTTCTTTGCCTACTTGTTTCAAGATATTATAACATCGTCGAACAAGATGCGCTAAATCACAGAACCGGCCATCTTCTCCATCTTTTATGTTCCTGAACTTAGAAATGTCCTGCGTCACAGAATCTGATATCACTCTAGGATCCCCATAGTACATATCAAGATATTCCCAGCAAGCGGTGTAGTCCGTTCCTATTCCCTTAAGCAGTTACAACAGTCTGTCTGCCAGACTCGTCCTCAGGATGGAAACAGCATTTCGTTGCTCATACATTGGGTCTATCATGTGTTTGAAATCTTCACGGAAAGTCCAATACTCTCTGATATCTCCATTAAATACTGGCAGCTTTGGTTTTTTAACCTTGGGTTTCTCAACCCTGGGTTTCAACCTCATCTGAACAGCTGACTTGGTTCAACGGTTTCATTAACATCACTCACAGAATTTGATATTATTGGAGAAGTTGATTGAAGCAGGTGGAGATGGATTTGACTGTCCCGGTGTGTGTTCTATATTGTGAATTGCAGGATCAGAGCAGCCTTGTACTTAGCCTTAGTTGCAAAATACTCATCCATGCACGACTGAAAGTATTCTTCATCCTTGTCGTAGTCCTCTGGATCCTTAATCATTTCACAGTATTCATCGTGTCTGTCTTGTAATCCATTAAACGGCAATTCCAATTTCCCAAACTCAGTTCTGATCTCTTCAACAGGTTCATCATTGTCGATTATGCTTTCTAGTGCCCGTTTCTGTCTGGTAAATCTGGCCTTACTTGTTCGTCGCTTCAGTTTCTTTTCATCCATCACTACTCCTCAGTTGATTACGTAGTAAATTGAATTGTGGCGAGGCAGACGGAGAGAAAATTATACAATCACAACCGGTCTTAATGTATGAGAGTTTTAATAAACACCATTCAATTCTGTGAAGAATGAATAACAACATTGTGAATAAATAATTAAATATAACAAATCCGTATACTCTCATTAAAAAAATAGAAAACAAAAGATATAATATAATAAAGCATATAGCAATGATAATGCATCTTTAACCCATTACATAAACTTAGTAAAAAACAGTCAAGGCATGTACATAAACCGGGAGTAAATTTAACAAACAAGTCTCTGGTTAACATCATAAGCAGTGGATGGTAAATCCTAAAAATATGAGTAATCATGTTTAAAATACATGTACAGTACAATGATAAACTTAGTACATATACCTAATAGACATAGGCATACATTCCTAAAACATGATTAATAGCCTAACAGAAACAAAGGCAATGCACATAAACAGTTCTTATCATATCAGACAACTTCCTGTAGTCTTGCATGTAACAATAGAATTCATGAATATTCATAGCATTCAGAGAAAAATGGCTAGGTAGGTAAGGTGCTTTAGCAAATGGTCTATACTGGCAAGTTCTAAGTTAAATACTCAACGTAAATCAACGTATTATCTTAATAAAACCCAGTATTACTTAACTCATAGAAGCTACATACATAACATAATATTTTATAAGCATAATATACTCAATTATCATAGGCTAATGAAATAACTTGGTAACAAGCAGTTGTTACATAACATATCCACAGCTCTATAATGTGTTCAACAAATCATCATTAATTACATTAAAAATATACATCTAATATCGAAATTAATAACAGTATTCAAATCTTGAACACTTACCCTAAACATCACAATATACCACATATATTGACAGTATATAAAAAACAGGTATTTTACTGAATTAACAGTCAGTAAAAACATCAGAGTTCAAGCTCGTTTCTTGCCATGTGCATTTACGACGCTTGTAAAAGTGCGCCCTCAATAATACTCATAATAAATCTAGTTTCGGTCGAAACAATAATAATCTTCCATCACCATCATCATCCATCATTATTCTGTCAGCATAATAATTTTATATTATCGTCACCATCATTTTTGTCACCATCCAGCTTCATAAGTTATCATCATTTATCATTCTCCGTCATTATAGATTTGTATATGATTTATGGAAGAAGATGATGATTGTGTAAATTTTGATTTATTTTCCTAAAAATATAACAAGGAAACTATTTTAATATGCAATGTCAACCTAAATATCTGATCTAACAAACTGTACTTTGCAGAAATATGGCTCTTCATAAATTTAATTTGCTCAAAACATGATTTTAAAGAATTTCTCAGTAAGCATTAGGTTGAAATTTGTAATAACAAATAAATTGACACCAAACTATTTTTTAATAGACCAAAGTGTTGAGATATGGCAATTTCATGTCTTTTCAACAAATAACATAAACATTAAAGTCAAAAGTCACAGAGGTCAAATCATATTTCTAGTAACTTGGGTTTTGTATCCCACAATGTGTTCTACCACTATACCAAAGTCACTAATGGAAAATCTCAATAAACATATGCCAAATAAAAGTATTACAATGATATGGCAATTTCATGTTTTTTCAATAAAAAATATATAAATTGAGGTCAAAGGTCACATAGGTCAAATCCGATTTCCAGTAAATTGGATAATGTACCCCTACAATGTGTTGTACAACTATGCCAAAGGTCACTACTGTAACATCTCAATAAACATATGTCAAGGCCTAATAATGAACTGTATTTTTCCGAAATATGGTTTTTAACTATTTGCCAAAAACAGATTTAAAAAAATTTCCCAGTAAGTATTATTTATCATTTAAAAAGTTGCATTAGAGCAAATATAAATGTATGTCTTCTTTACAATTTGACACAAAAATCATTTCAATAGACCAGAGTATTACAAATATAAGGCAATTTAATGTTTTTTTCAAAAAAAATAAACATAAAAATTAAGGTAAAAGTTACATAGGTCAAATTCGATTTCCAGGAACTTGGATGTTGTACCCCTAAAAAAATCACATATATATGAGAAATCAGCCTTCAAAGTTTATGATTTCATGCATTTCCCATGCAGAAACTATCATAAAATCATTAAATACATATATACATAATCATTAGATACATAAACCTTAATTTAGTGAAATAAAATAAATTTTTAAAAACTGTACATTCTAGCCTGTTTTTGCTATTTCCTCTGAAACACAATTTGCTGGTGACTGGTTTGGCTTGTCTTTCCCACATAATATGTATTCTGAGCGAGTTGGCATGAAAATTAACTAAATAGACCAAAGCGTTACAGAGAGATATGGCAATTTCCTGTTTTTTTCAATAAAAATAGTAAAATTGAGATCAAAGGTCAAATTCGATTTCCAGTAACTTTGATTTTGTACCCCTACAATGTTTTCTACCACTATGCCAAAGGTCACTACTGTAACATCTCAATAAACATATGTCAAGGCCTTATATAATGAGCTGTATTTTTCAGAAATATGGTTTTTACCTATTTTTGCCCAAAAACATGATTTTAGAGAATTTCTCAGTATTAGTTTTTATGGGAAAATGTATTAGAGCAAATATAAATGTATGTTTTCTGAACAATTTGACACCAAAATGATTTCTATAGACTCACGCTTTGCAGAGATATGACAATTTCATGATTTTGCCCAAAAACGTGATTTTTATGAAAAATCACATTAAGCATTGGGTTTCATGCCACAAAGTTGTATTAGAGCAAATATAAATAATATTATGTGTTCTGAGCGATTTGGCATGAAAATTAACTCAATAGACCAAAGCGTTACAGAGTTATGGCATTTCCTGTTTTTTCAATAAAAATATTAAAATTGAGGTCAAAGGTCACAGAGGTCAAATCATATTTCCAGTAACTTGGCTTTGGTATCCCCACATCATGCCCTATCACCATGCAAAAGGGCAAATTTGTATCCACTACTGTCACAACCCATCCATTTTTGTAGTCTTATTAACTGGACTACAGGGTCTCACTACTAAGTGAGTTCAGGATTTTGGTAATATATTGTAACGGGCTGTTTATAATCGTGTTTTAGTGCTTTTATATTCTTTGTATGGGTTTTTCGAACGAGAAAAAAAAATAAAAAAATAACAGCATCACCGGAAGCTGTCAGCGATAGCGTGTAGCGACTGTATGGAAACCAAGCTTGACTCTCTCGTCCGCGAGTCAGTCCCTGTCGGGAACATCGAATCCCCGTCGGGCAAATCCTGGCATCATTTTACCAGAAAGAAATATGAATGTATTTTTTTTTTATCACGATTAAATAAATAGATAAAATCAATTAAATGACCGAAGCAAACTTACAATGCAGTAAACAGAGGGTGTGGGCCTTTGGTTCTTAATAGGCGGCCCGCCGGGTGAGAAGAAAATCATTCTGCCCCGCGAGAAAAAAATATAAATTATACAAAAGATATTTAAGGAAACTGAAAGTAATAACCATTCGATGAATATATTTTTTAATATAGTACAGTAAAGGCGAAAACAAAACACTGGGCTAATGTGAAGAAGGGGTGATCCATCCAGATCTAGAATTAAATCTGTTACCAACCAATCGACGATAGGCGTAAACGATAAGAAGCAAACATAGGAATCAAAGTCAATTATAGAACACAAATCTTGTTTTACTTTGTGGAAAAAATGCCCATTTCAGGAAACGCTACTTCACAAACAGTTAACTTGCACAAAGAAAGGAAGACATGACATGACAATTACCAGTCTCCGACAACTTAAACGTCCGGTGACCCTGCAAAATAATTTTGGGACTTAACTTGGGTCACAATCGATAGTTTGAATCCAAGGCAAATTATGAGTTACAGAAATCCAATGAATACTCGGCCTCTGGACCCAGAACATATGGGCCTGTAAACCACCTAATAGATGAAAATATGCTTGACCACTTTATTATGCTACTTAAAATTTAAATTAAGTAGTGGTGCCAGTTGCGGAGGCAGATTCCCGTCAGAGTGACTGTCAAAGAAGAAATCAACACATTCGTTAGTGAAAAATATAACCTTTACAGAATATGAGGCTGTACGATCGATTACGGGCCTTAAGTATTTAAAATCACTAAATTGGTAAAGCTTCCGAGCTTTGCCCTGTGGACTCCCTTAAGAGGTTCTGGGACATGGCTCCTCCCCTACCGATTGCCAAATGTTTTTGTGATGGTTTTACACAAGTAAAAAATAAATAAAATAAATGATCACATAAGCAGGAAATAATGGAAAATTAAATGTCTTAATTATTTTAGCAAAATCATATCAATCTTATGGTGCAAAAATTGTAATGAATTTAGCGTCTTAATATTGTGCTGTAATACAATTAAAAATATAATAGAAATTTAAATTGCCAAAAATCCTCAGAGGGTTGTGCGGCCACAACAGGGGGCTTAGGTCACAGCATCTCAAAATTTTACTTTAGGTCCATAAAGTATAGTAAGTGGCTTGAAACTCGAAGATTTTCTTTGACCTGTGACCAAATCTAAAACTAATTTGGCCCTTCAAATTAAGAACCAGAGGTGTGGGCCTGTGATCGACCGCGACACACACAAGGTACTATCCCTATGTTATCTGCCTCTCCTTAAATTCATACATTTATATATGCAAATAAATTTTATTTTCCCCTCCTCCACTGGAATACTTTTGGCAGGAATATTTTGCAAAAATTATAAAATAAAATTTTATTTTTATCTTTTTCCGCCCGTCGCTGAAGATTTTTAAAAAATTAGGTGCGCTAAACAAGGTATTAAAAAAAGCGTCGACTAAGCTAAGCTAAGCTTAACTTTACAACACAAGTCCATCCATCGAAAAATATGCACTACAGTATACATCGGTTTCAAGCAATTCATCTATACGTGCGTGTGATTTGGTGGATCACTTCATTCAAGGAAATTCATCGGTGGAAGATGTTGACAGGAGTAAACAGGCTTTAGCCTCCAAACACTTACGATTTTATCAACATGTGTCATTTCTATAGTTGTGCCAAATACATCCTTATGGACTAAAAAAATTGTCCCCATAAAAGAGGACACAAACTAAAAACGTGAAATTGTCTCAATACGGGTTTTTAGCATGTTTTTATTGACATAAGAATCAGTTAAATTAAAAATTAGAAGTAGGCCTAATTTATAGCAATTTTGCAATGCAAATACAATTCATAAAAATATGAAATGAACAGAAATGTAATTCAAACAACAGTAGTGTTTTATGTTCCACATATTATTTCATGATGCAATGTTAATGACCAAATTTTATTTTTAATATTGAGCATTATATTTGGATAAATGTACCATGAATAGAGAACGAATTACAATTAAGGGTACATGTTATATGTTAGGGTATATAATTAGAATCCTATATAACAGTACTTGAAAAACGAAGAAAAAAAATCCGTGTGATTAAGGGAGAAAGTGTTCACTCAAAGATTCAGTGGAGAAAATTCTAGTCTGTTGCTCAAAAGGTGTTAAAATTATAAAGTTGAATGAATTTTTCTTATTTTAAGACTGCTGTAGCTGTTCTGACACAATGAAAGACAAATGAAGTGTTCCCTTTAATAGGGTTATTTGATCATGTGGCACACTAAGTATGTGTCTCCGTCCTCTTATTAAATAAGAGTTGGTCGTAGTATTAAAAGATAATTATATTGCCCCTCATTTCACGGAAAAGTGTCCCCAAGTGCGTCCCAAAGGAGCTTTCTACTGTAATAGCTCACAATTTTGCCTATGTTTACTATTATTATTTAAGGCCTTTGCAAATCTCAGTTTATCAAACAAACCTACGCCATGAGGGCTGCTCCTGTATAGACCCTGTATCAGTGAAAGCGACTCTCTGGGACAAACTATTTCAAATTCATGGATCTGCCACTGATATGACATCGTTTATTTCGTCGTAGAAACACTAAGAACATTTCGTCGTTAAGAATAATGACAAACATGATTAAAAAATAACAAATCTAAAAGTCAACAATAGAAATGGCGATTTCAAGAAAAATCAGGGTACACATTTTAAAATTCACAGATTTTTATGCTCAAGTTAATAAGTTTTATATGATTTTGTTTGAAATTTTTAGGGGACAATAATTTTTTAAACTGGAAATAAAGAACTGTAGGCCTACATTGTGTGTTAATTTGACTATTGCGGTTTTTTTTTTTTTTCTAAATAAAAAAGTAATGGGAAAACCTTAAAATGTTAATAGAAATTTCAATATTATTATTTAACAATATACAATAAGCTAGTACAGAAACAATTTGACTACAATTAAAAATTAACAAAATACTTGTTTTGTGCCACCAACCCCGCCTGAATTGTTGACCAAAATAAAAAAAAATTGGTCTAGAACCGGGAATGTTTTTTCTTTCTTTTTTTTTTAATTAAAAAAATTAGTACTGTCCAAGAAAGGATATTCAAAATCAATATATTTTTAGGTTGAATAAAACAATGATTTCACCAACTAGGTGAAATAGTTGTGTAGGCCTATTAAAAATTATTTTTGTTTTGTTAATGAAATTGAAATTCTTGGTTTTGATTTACTTTGTTCATAAAGTTAATAATTTAAAAAAAATATTGAGTGGATTGGGAATAAAGTGATGGATAGCTATTAAGGAAAATCATAATCTCAAGTTGAAAATTAAGCATGTCACTGTCAGTACAAAAAATCCTTACAAAGTTTTTTTTTTTAGTCTTTGGTCTTTGGTTTGGTCTTTCTATATGTAAATAATTGCTGAAATAAAGTGGTGGTCATTTTTTATTGTGAGATAACTTTCTGTGAACGTTGTGATTTATTTGTGATAAACATGTTTGTAAGTATTTTGCGTAAGTTATTATAACGTTCTAACATTAGACTAAAATCATATATTTCATTTCAACAATAATTTTACCGATGTTGTGGTGTTCATGAGACTCGCAGAAAAAATTAATAAATTTTCTGTATCTACTCAAATGTTCGTTCTGTGCACCTTAGTCCAACATTGTCAAAATGACAGTTTAATTAAATTTTATAAAATTCGTAAAATTTCAATTGCTATAACTTTTCGTGGTGAATTTTCACAAAATAAATTACAGTTTTTAGAAGCATTTAACAAGCTCGCGGTCAAAAGAAATCAGATGTAACAGAGATTGAGAAGTACCCAAAATTATTAAAATAGTAACTAACACCATAAAACGTATGGCACGCATAGACTAATAATTGACGGCTGTACTCGCAACTAGTATCGGATTGTCGATGCCACAGTAAAGATCAAAGGACTGTACGCACGCTCTGTGTTCGAGAGCGCAGATGTGCGTCCTTCTGTTGAATTGCCTTGGATAAATAATGATTATATGATATTTACAATGATATATTAAAATCCCATAATTGAATTGTCCTCATGAACAGAATAATGAAAGAAAATTTATGCAGCATCAGTGTTATAAAGTGTTATAAAGCTATACGCGCGCACGCTGTTTGGTGACATTATTGGGGCGCCATGCGCTAAGTTAGCCAAACTCTCTCTGGCCTGGTTCTCAAGAGAGCCCTAATATCCGGATCGGGAGCTAACCGTTAGCGCTAACCGTTAGCACCTGCGTGAGAACGCCCGATCGGTTAGCGCTAACCGAGCGCTAACGGTTAGCGCTAACCGTTAGCAATTGCTAACGGTTAGCAAGTTGACCTTATTACCATCATTAACCAATCAGACGTGCGCAATTCCAATGAGGTCAGGGGTTATATTTTCCCATAATTCTTTTCGCACACGCTTGTTTACTTTTTTCGATCATCACATGCCGTCTGTTCTGTTTTAGTTTTCCCGCAGAGGCCTTTTTATTTTTATTTTCTGTCAAACTCGTATACAGTATGTTTTTTTTTCTTTTTCAGTGTAGGGCCTACATCAATGGAATAAAGAAGATTGCATTAATATAAAATATATTATTAGAAGTGAATAAATACAGAACCCAGATGTGTATAAGAGACAGAATTTTATTTTTAATATTGAGCATTATATTTGGATGGATGTAGCATGAATAGAGAACGAATTACAATTAAGGGTACATGTTATATGTTAGGGTATATAATTAGAATCCTATATAACAGTACTTGAAAAACGAAGAAAAAAAATCCGTGTGATTAAGGGAGAAAGAAGGGCGCCCTGTACGTTGGGCACGAAGTATAGGAAACTTGCATGGTTAAAAAGAAGGGCGCCGCCTACGTTGGGCACGACTTCCGCCTCATTTTTACAATGCGAGAACTCTATCTTGTATTTCTAGTATCTTTGCCCGAGATGTGCGTCCTTTTGTTGAATTACCTTGGCCTAGGTAGGGTGCCTAGGGCCGCATATGTCATTTGTTTTTGTTATTATGTACCTCTTAACAGAATTTATTATACAATAAATTATTTAAAATTAGAATTAGGCTAAGTAAGGCTAGCATAATATCTTGATTACCTGTCCTTGTCCTCCTAGAATAATTTTCAAAATTCATTATTTATTTATACCTTTAGAAGAAATAATATGAAGCTGAAGTCAGATTGATAAAATCATTATAATGAATTTGTGAATATGTAATAATAACTACAATAAAATTCTTTTCTTTTTCAATTAGGACCCATATGTATGGTGTGCACGAAGGAATGTGGTTCACACAAGTGTTTTGAATGCAGAAGGCCTGTCCATATTATACCACCATGCTTAGGTGACGGTCCAAGTGTTATAGAAGAAGGTTATGGTGTAGACGTGAGGTGTGCAATATGTTTCGATGGTAAGAAATAACCTTCATTACTGTATAAATGGAAATCCAAATGGCACTCTAACCCTAATAATAAATATACTTAGGTGGCTTTCTAGTTAAAACGCAATCAATCAAAACGGTAATAAGTCCAAAGGGCAATGAACTAAACGGCAAAGAAACCAAAACTGTAACACATTTTCAGCAGAATGGCATGAACCAAAACGGCAATAAGTCGAAACGGCAATAAACCAAATAAATAAATAAATCTTAAAAATACACACAAAATGAGGCTACAGCATTTTTTCATAGAAGTAAAGATGCGAAAAACATTAATAATAATAATAATAATAATAATAATAATAATAATAATAATAATAAAAGTAATAACAGGCCTACAATAACAATATAACAACATATAAATTCAATAATAAAAGGATCAGGGGAAACAACATAAAAGCAGTAAACATCCAAATAAAGAAGTTTAAAATACAAAGTTGTGGTAATCCATCTGACATTTAAATTCGCCATTCATTTAGTTATTTTTTAATAAAACATTTCATTCAAAGAAATAAATTAAAGTGAGATACAGTGTTGTCAGTTATTAGGTTTACTGTAATTCATTTTTGATCAGTCTTTATTTCTGTATAATATCGCTAAAATCCCTGATGTTTAATGACATTATAAACATTCAATTACAACAAATTATTATGTACTCTACACCACTATTTGCCTTTTTCTCGGGTGCTCTGTCCGATACATCAACGCCTAGTAAACAGAGGCTGGAAAGTGGTAAGTTATTTAAAAATACAGAACTTATAGGATTTCATGATTGAATTAAATCTTATTTTTTTGGTGAATTTACACTGTTCACATGATGAATTTACTGTCGAATTTAAAAAAAACAAAAAAAAAAACAAAATTTGAATACAGAAAAATACAAATTGTATTATTACTGTACAGGAAATTTGTTAGTATTAGTGCAGCTAAAAAGGTAGGTGGGATAATTCTACTTACGTTGTGTACTCATTGTCCCATTTTATTTTCAAATTTTTTAAAGATGAAAGCTACAATGACGATGCTAGTATGCCTACTACTTTAAGACCCGAAGCAGACATCATTAATATAGCCGATAAAGGTGCTGTTTCAGATGCAGAACAAACTCCTATCAAAAGATGTGAGTCTGTGTTTTATTCATGATGGGTATAACTTTCTCGATATTACTTAACTATGTTGTAGCTGTAGAAAATTAAGGGTGGTTGAGATAAGACATTTTAAGGATGGGTGGGTAATAACATTAGTAAACGGATGGAAAAGTGGGTTAATAACGTTGGTTGGAAGGGCCATGAAATTAGTTTTAGACTGGGTGGAAAACTTCAAGGATGGGTGTCCCCGCCCACCATAACTACATCCCTGCTAGAATCCCCAGACATTGTGACAATTCATTTTTTAAAAATAACAAATTAGCTTTTAGTTTTAAAATGTTATGTCCATGTACCTCAAAAATATAAAATAAGTGATCAAAAGTGTTTGGTATCAGCAGTTGCCACAGCAAATACTGTACAGTATGTGTTTACTTACTGTACTTGTTTTACCCTGTTATCCGTTTTTTTTTTAATTATATGTATGGTAATTTCTTTATATTTCCCTATGAATTTTATATTTTTATTTTGCAATAATTCCTATATTGTATAATAAAAGCACAAATTTTCCTATATTTTAGTGGCAAAGGGAAGAAACACTGGTACGCTGCCCAAAAGTGAACAAAATGTTTGGTCACTTGCAAAGCATTTAAAGGACCAGATGAGGGAAAATAATAGATTCTGGAAGTCAACAATGAAGGAGCAAATGGAGCAAGTAAAGAAAATTGCTGAAGAGGAAAGAGCAGCAATAAGCTGTCTGCATAATACGCTTAATGAAGGTTTAAAGCTACAGCAGAACTATGTCGCCACAACTTAAAGACACCAAGAGCGGTTGCTGGCTGTATTGGAAAGAAGGGTGTCAGCACAACCACGGTAATTGCAGCTTCATCCCAACCTGTTTCCAAATCCTTTTTTGGGCAACTTGAATAGTAACAATTATTAACTTTATCTCAAATCTAGTCTTGTATATATACAGTATGCAGTTCATCATTTATTGACCATTGACTCATTAATTATACTGTATTTAAATTTAAAGCATTTATCCATCCCATTGATGCACTGTTTACAGTAAAATTATTTGTTATGTTCTCTGTTGTATTTAGAATTTATTAGCCACAGTTTTCCTAGCAATACCATTTTTAAAAAATCAAGATTTGATTTCTCAGCTTTGGCAGATGCAGGAGATCGCACCCCCTCCAAATAATATTTATATAAATGGATTGTTGTTGTATTTTTTTAATATAAATTACAGTACCAGTTAGATTTTAAAGTTATGAAAGTGCAATATCTGGGTTCGTATTTTTAAAATGTTCATGCCTTACCCACAACCATTTTGGCGCTGAGATGGTGTGGACTCGCACCCCGTACAGCCAAATCCTGCATCTGCCCCAGCTCGGACGTCATCAAAATAATAAATTGTGTGAAATATTGTTACATTTTTAATTTATATAGTGTGATATGTACAGTTCTGTAAAAAAAGATCCCCATAATAGGGGTTGAACATTTATTTATTTGACATTTTTGGGTTGGGTTTGTAGTGATAAAGGAAAGGTTGCCATGTCATGTAGTTGTAAATTTTTTTGTTATTGTTTAATAAATTAAGCTTGCTTCCAAAGACAAAAGAATCATGCAATGTGTACTGATTGATGAATGAGTGAAATACTGTAAACAAAGGCAACAGCAACTATGTCCTTTTCAATTTCTTAATTTCAAAACAAATTATTTTAAACAAATGACAGATATTTTGGCATCCAAAATTTCATATGTTTGATTATTATCCAAAATGCATTGTTATCCTAATCTACATGCGTTAATTCTTCTTTTATGGCTTCCCTTATTCTTTCCCCTGTGGTGTCATACGGCCAAGGATCATTGGTTGGTCCTTCTACAGGGACATCCTTGTTCCAATGTTGTTTGTACTGTAGGGGACACGGTTACTCTCCAGAATGTTGTGCAGTACACAACATGTTTGTATAACATGTCTCAAATTCCTTAGGTCATGTTGGTTTTTATTAAGGAGCCGCCGCCACCTCCGCTTTAATCTACCAAAGGCAGTCTCAACCACAACCCTGCACTGGGACAATTTGTAGTTAAAGCGATTTTGCGCTGGTGTTAATCTATTTCGCCCGGAATAGGGTCGCATAAGATTTTTCATTAGGGGATATGCTCGGTCACCGATTAACATTAAAGGTACCTCAACATCCTGCACATGCACTGGTCTGTTAACACTGAATAGCATTCCATTTTTTAGTTTTGTGTATAAAGCAGATCTTTTTAGCAAACGAGCATCATGAACGCTACCAGGCATTCCAACGAATGTGTCGCAGAAAAGTCCATTTGAATCAACACATGCCTGGAGATTTATTGAGTAGAACTGCTTCCTATTGAAATAATCTTGTGCTTGCTCATCTGGGGCAATAATTTGAATATGGAAGCGTCAATGGCAGCTACCACCTGAGGAAAACCTCCTCTCATCTTGAACTTCTCCACATTCAGCTGTTAAAGTAACAAAAGACATGAAATTATATTAGTGAGATTGAACAAATAAGTGAGGTAGATAAAATTTGCTTTTGAAAAGTAAAGCCTGTACATTTTCCACTAGATATTTTTTAGTAGGCCTATATAGCATACACATAATGCATTAATTAACTACTTTGTGCATTTTTGTGTAGTCATATAAGCATCGGCACTGAGTTTCGAAAACTAATAATTATGACATTTTAAAATTACTTTAAAAATACACTACATTAGCATGTATAGACATTACATACCAGTAATTCTTTTCGCTCTGGAAACCGGATAGATTTTGGCATCAACTCCTGCTCTATAACAGCACACACTTCATGGTAGATATTACAGGCTGTAGATTTCCCTACCCCAAACTGGTTGGCAATAGCTCTAAAGGACATGCCAGAGGAGAGCCGATATAAAGTAATCGCTAGTCGATGTTCAGCCATCAATGCTTTTCTCATGTTTGTACACTGTTTTCCGATATGCGGCTGCAGTTCACGAACAAGATACGAGAATGTCTCCCGATTCATCCTAAAATAGATGCATAAGTAATATAAATTGCTACTAAATTATTCGGAATAAATAAAAAAAAAAAAAAAAAAACATGTACGCCATCAATCAGGCACATTTATTTTTGACATATTATTATTAAATTAGATTTAAATTTCAGTATTATAATGCTCTAAAGGGCCAGGCCTTGGCCTCTGTACCTAGTCCTAGCTTCCTAGCTTGTCTACTTTATTGCCGACGAGGAGGGGGCAACGTGCATAAGCAGAAAGGTCAAGGAATTATCATGATGTATATAGCGTATAGGCCAGAATAAAGAAAGGAGGGTACTGTATGCGAACCGGGTAGGCTAGGCTAGGCCTAGCTCTGAACTCGGCTAAACAAAACTTAAAATAAGTTAAATTAACATTTTACCTGAAATTATCGGTAGCCGATCATTTCGGTCGCGCTTCGTTTCGGTCGCGCTTTGTTTCGGTCGCGCTTCGTTTCGGTCGCGGTATATTTCGAACAAATATATGGAGCGCTGAAGGAGTTGCGAAAACGAAAAATGTAATATGTCTAGGCCCTATATATTTTAGTTCGTGAATCGGTTTATCATAGGCCTAAGTATTATTGTTTTGCTATTTTTCCACTAACAAAATATCTTTCTGCTATATTCTCTTTCTTTCATTTATGGTGATATATTCATGATTGCAACATGATCTTGTAATTGAAACAATGGAATTTAGTATATGCTTCATGCTATTCTTTTTGTTGCGTTTTCATATACTATACTTTAATAAATGGTCAATAAAATGTATCTTTGATTTTAATTGAACTGAATATTGTTACCATCAGAAATCTATTTCATAATTTAGTTAAAACAATCATTCAATCATTCAATATTTAAGCTGATCATTTTATACAATATATTTATTTTTCTTGCAGCTTCCAGAGTTTGGATAAAAAATACCAAGAGAATTGAAGAAAACACGAAGAAATAAACGAATAATACGCACATTATCATTCACTTGAAATCTTGAATACCCCTGC
>NW_022730221.1:0-2297 GCF_011630105.1 Anneissia japonica | reverse complement strand
TCAGACTAGGGTCACAAACATATAGTAGATATAACCAATAATGCCTTAAATGCTTTGATAGGTCTCTATAAGCGTTTGGGCAGTCCACAAGTTACGAATTACATTACTACTGTAGTAGTAGATTGAACTTCCTACTAAAAGCAAGTCGCAAAGCTGCAGTGGAGTTGAATAGCTTGGTGGTTAAGATGCTTGCCTTCCAATCCCTGGGTCCTGGGTTCAATTCCTGCAAGTTGGAGGATTTTTTCTTACGACCAAAACAACTCCACTCCCTAAATCTTTTTTTTTTCTTGACCTGCATCATACCGTATTAAATATAAAATGGTGAAAATAGCAGTATGGCATGATATAATAGATATAAAGTGTAAAATTAGTTTAGTGCAATAAAATAGATTTCAAAAATTTTAGCATCTCATGATGTTTTGGCCATTATATCTGAAACAGGATTTGCAACAAGTATGTGATTTGGCTTGTCTTCGCCACATTTAATTTTTTTTTTTTTTATATTTGAAAGTCATCAAGAATGCTTACCGGTATTAAAATGTGTTCAATTTAGTCATTTTAAAACAATGAATTAACGCGACATATTTAATTTTAAAAAATAAAAAAAATATCAAATACACCTGTAACTTAAAGTCAGCCAGTTGTCACTACATAGGCCTAATACAGTATGCTGTATCGATTTGTTGTTTTAAGAATTACTCATTAGCTTAACAAGCAAGCGTCTGATAAGGTCATTTCAATTTTTATTCTAGATTCCCCCTTTGAGAAGTCGCATTCATAAAAAAAAAAAAAATCAGAGTCTCTGATTAAGGAGGCAACGCTAACAAGTAACATGCACATCAATGTTTGACTTCAGAAACATTATGACATTATAGAGACTCGAACTATGGGTGCATGGTACTGATGAGTTTAAACCCGACCCACAATGAAGTAGTTACAGGAAAGTAATAAATTCCATCTAGGAATGTGGAGGGAGGGTCTCCGTTTACTGTTGTAAAGTCTACAAGGACGCTTATAATTTCTTTTTCCCTTTGAGGTCGTAGTCCGTATCCCATACGGAGTAATTTACTGTCCCTAGATGCGCGGCCTGTATACGAGGTACGGACCTATTTCTCCTAAATAGGAGAAATTGTTGTTTTAATAATGCTGCCCTCTGTTGCTGACTCTTTTAGGGGATTTCCCTAACGTCATAGTAATTGACAAGGCTTAGCGATTGTATAAAAAAAAAAATCGGCATTTTTTTCTGTCAGTGATTGGTGTACTTGGATAGACGAGGATAGCGAGATTGTTTATATAATAATAAATTAATTAATTAATTAATAATATAAATAATATGTATCTGAGGAAAATTTTTAAATAGAAACTTTAGCAGCGCAACCAGTAATGCTAGGCCTAGGTCTGCAAATGTTCATTTCGGCTTTGGTCATGTACTGTACATATGTAACTCCTTTCATATTTCAATACCCCTACCCCCCATATTTTATTATTATTATGTTGTATTATTATTTCATCAAGTGTACTAGCTTTAGTGAAATTTATCCTAGGTCTAGTAGTCCACCGTAGTTAGAAATAAGCATATGTAGGCCTAGCTAGGCTTACTTACCCTCTATCGTGGGAAGGGTCGTGTAATAGAGGCGTTCCCCAAATTACGACCTCAATGACCTTTGTGACCTTGGGCATAAAAAATATCGTCATAAACATGAAAGTATATTTTTTTAACCAAACACATTATAGAAATAAAATGTTTATTTCTGTAGAAAACAATATATTCCACATAATGCGTAACATTTATGAGCATAGGAATTTTTTTAGTGTCGTTTACATGGGGTTTATGGGAAAAAAGTAACCTTGTAATTTTGGGGCACATGACCTTTGACCTAGGTAAACAAGTTAAACAATTTTGCTATTTTTCGGAAGCCCAAAACATTTTACCCAAACAATCAAACCCAACATTTGCAGAAAGTTAAAATCATAAAAATTTATTATGCGTTTTTCAGAAACCTATTAAAACCCCTTAAGGGGCCCCAGTGACCCAGAATAGACCCCCCTGGGACTTCAAATTGTTAAGAGAACAAGACAACAATTTTGATTGGTGAATAAATGGAATGTCGTTCGGTTGAACTGGGTAAATTAGAACCAAATGCCCTCAATATGGAAGATATCACTCCACTTTGCGGAGGCAACAAGGCAGTAGGCAAGCAGCATGTAAAAGGTAACCGACTCTGAACTGTGATTTAATTATTTCATTTTATTAATTAGTCGGGGTCTACCAACAATATTCTTCAAGGTGGAGTTTT
>NW_022730220.1:0-595 GCF_011630105.1 Anneissia japonica | reverse complement strand
GCATGTATATACTCACTTAGGCTCAGTACTGAAGTAAGACCGTCTGCGTAAATGGAACAACTTAAGCTAAGTTGTTCTAATTATGAACCCAATGAGTAAAAGATTGCAAATAATTTGTCGTCATCCGATTGCTATAGAAGGTTGAATAAAACAATTTAGTGAACTTATACGGTAGTGGGTCTATATTCAACTTTGGTTTTCTTTAAATCGCTACACGCTAAGCCGACAGCTTTCGCCGACGCCGAATGGTTGGTCGAATTTGGGAACCAAATTTCCGATTGCGTCACACAACTACGCAATGTAACGATTGCATTGAAAACAATGTAGCGACAATGTAGCGATTTCATGGAACCCAATCTTTACTTTTATCCCATAATGAATCTTGGTTCTTAAACCCAGTCCACGATATCAAATTCTATGTGACAAAAAAATGTGCACATATTTGGAAATATGACATCATGTTATGGTTGATTAAATGGCCCCGAAACTGCTAAATACCGGGATGGTGTCCGGCGGGGGATAGTTTAACCAATTGTAGTTAAGAGTAATATACTGTATTTAAGAGTAGTTAAGCCTAGCTTAAAGTAGTTAGGGA
>NW_022730219.1:0-1099 GCF_011630105.1 Anneissia japonica | reverse complement strand
AACTAGCAATTCCGTATTATATTTATAAATCTTTATAACATTATACAAAAATTAGATTTTTCTTAGAAACTGAAATTTTGCCGGGAATGGGGCTTTAAATAGCAGAAGAATGAGCTGTTCCGTGTATTTGCATGAAAATCGATGGAACATTCGCCCTCCTGTGGTTGCAGTAAAATTTGAACATTTTACTAAGTTGAGAAACTAAAGGAAACAAGCGAACAAGAGCTGCGCCTTTATTAATTTTATATAGCGCCGCCGCGCGGTTGCTGTAAAATTGCTCTACGTGTACCCACAATGCCTTTTGAACGGATGTTCCACTATATTGGGAAGCTGTTCTCTTCTTCTGCTATTTATTAGCTTTAGTTTTATTCAAAACGAAAACCTTTTCATTCACAAAGCTTTTTAGTCATGACATTGCGCCCATTTTTTTTTTTTTTATTGGCGTGCTATTATTATTATTAACCTATATTTTTACTATTGATTATTGGTCTCCAACATTTCGTCGGTGTGTGTGTACTATGTGCCATTTTTTTTGTTTGCAGTTATTCTCCATATTTGAAGATTAATTAATTCCCATCTTATTAATGATGTTCATTTTTTTTCCATTTTTCCTCCGCCGCATAAGAAAACAAATTCTACCTAATTTAGCAATTTAAATGTTGTTGGTTGGTACGCATATACATTATGTGTGGTGATGTATGTCGCACTTATAATCAAAAACATTCATTTTTTGTTAAAATCCAATTTTGTTCCGATTAGTTTTTTACTCAACTGACAAAATTTAAAAAGATAAAACAGTCTCTCAGTTCAGTGGTGCATAGCACCTTTTATTTTACAACAGCTCAATACACAAGGGTTACATTAATATGAAAATATATAATACAGATATAGGTATAAAGATATCAAAAATTGTGTATTAAACGAACTGTGTAAAGATCCCTGTCTAGAAGGAAAACCTTGTCTCAAAGGGATCTCTAAATAAATGAATAATAATAAAATAAATAAGAGGAAATTAAAAAAAAGAAACCTTTTAAGAAGCTCGACCACACCCACTTTGCTTTCGACGGGGAAATCTGACTCCTCGTCGGGGCATCCCCCT
>NW_022730218.1:0-1642 GCF_011630105.1 Anneissia japonica | reverse complement strand
CGACTAAATTAGAGCACGTTTTAGGCCATTTTGAGCATTTCAAATTTTTTCATAATTTTCCACTAAGCGCGCGCACTTTTACTTGCGCAGTACGTATGGAAGTTAGAAATTAGGTTTTTTTACATATTTTGGGTTCCTCACATTGTTTTCACAAATTTGCATTCTTTTCGGTCATCTTTTGGCCAATAGCAATGCCGTACATGCGCATCAAACATAGGTATCTTTGCGCGTATTTGTGCAGCTATACAGTGAAATTATGATAAAATCAGACCTATTTTTAATCAGTTATAGCTCCTTAGGTTGAAAGGTGACCCCCAATTTTTATTACATATTCTGAAAGCACATAAGTTGTAAATATAATTTTTAGATCATAATGGCTGATCGGACATTGTGACGTCATCATATTGGCATCTGAATTCAAGGAAGTGAATTATTGCTATGACGTCATTTTTGAAAATACGCATTTGAGCGTATCTCGCTTATCCTTGGTCAATCGTCTTCCAACTTTTAGTATGTTATAGCTGAGACAATTGTCTTTCATATATTTGACCCCTATTTACATTTTGATGACGTCATCATGGTCAAAAAAATTGTTTTTTCTGACTCCCTCATTTCTCTTTCTTCAAAACGTTGATGACCCCATATAATCTTAACCATTCGTCATTTCCAAATCTTAATAAGTAAGCATAAGCTTCAGGTCAAGGTTGAATGTTATATACCTTAATTTTCTGTTCGCGCCTTTTAGCGTGCACGTACGCGTGCGTCAACATTTAAAAATGCATAAAACCATGAATATTTTTAATCAGTTATATCTCCTTAGGATTAAAAGTGACCTCCTATTTTTATTACATAATCTGAAAGCACATGAGTTGTAGATACGATTTTTTACTTCATAATGGCTGATCGGACATTGTGACGTCATCATATTGCCATTTGATATAGGAAAAATTGAATTTTTATATATGACTTTATTACTTTTTATACTCGTTTGAACGTACTCGCTTATCTTGATTGATTGTCTCCCACCTGTGAGTATGTTATAGCTAAATCAATTCTCTTTCGGACGTGTCCCTTTATTTTTTATTTTGATGACGTCATCATGTTCAAAAAGAATGCTTTTTTGGAGCCTTCTCATCGTTCTTTCTTAAAAGATGTAAACACATTGAAAATAGAGGGCGGCAGACTGTATTTCGACACTATCAGACCGATAGTTTGTATACTGTAAAGGCAAAATTCGTGTGGCATTTCCAACCAACTTGGCAAGGTTTAAATTCATGTGCCATTACCGTCGTCAGGCACGTCGTTTAAGGTATTCGTACTTGTGCGTTAAAATTTTAAAATTGTTAATATCACTTTTCAGATAATTTAAAGCACGTTTCAGGTCATTTTGAATATTCCAAAATTTCCAAAATTTACGCGCCGTACGTTCATTTCCACGCCTACAGCACGTACTGAAGCTGGAAATTACGTTTCGGTTACATGTTTTGGGTTTGTGACACTGTATTAATACTACCGTGCGCACGGACGTTAGGACGTATGTGTACACATTCGTAAGTCCTTAAAATGCTCAAAATTATTCTTTTCCTTTAAAATTTCTTTTAAAACGCTCAAAATTACTCTTTAAATAGAGCATGTTTTAGCA
>NW_022730217.1:0-624 GCF_011630105.1 Anneissia japonica | reverse complement strand
TCGAAAAACTCAAAATACACCATGACGTCATCGGAATTTCGACACGTGATGGTCTTTTCTAGTCTAAAAAATTTTCCCATTGGTCCAAATATCTGGGTCCCATGACGTCACGACCCACGTGATTTTTGTCCTATCTTTTAACACTGGGCCCTATTCTTCAAAACTGGAAGCCTATTCTTTAACACTGGAAAGAATAGGAGCCAGTGTTGAAGAATAGGAATTTCTCGAAAAACTCAAAATACACCATGACGTCATCGGAATTTCGACACGTGATCGTCTTTTCTAGTACGAAGAATTTTCCCATTGGTCCAAATATGGGGGTCTCAGAGCGTAACAACCACACGTGACTTTTGTCCTATCTTTTAACACTGGGTCCTATTCTTCAACACTGGAAAGGATAGGAGCCAGTGTTGAAGAATAGGACTTTCTCGAAAATCTCAAAATACACATGACGTCATCGAAATTTCGACACGTGATCGTCTTTTCTAGTATCTGGGTCCCATGATGTCACGACCCACGTGATTTTTGTCCTATCTTTTAACACTGGGCCCTATTCTTTAACACTGGAAAGGATAGGAGCCAGTGTTGAAGAATAGGACTTTCTCGAAAAACTCAAAATACACC
>NW_022730216.1:0-1184 GCF_011630105.1 Anneissia japonica | reverse complement strand
GACTGGAAATTATTTTATTTTCTTCCCTTGTCTAATTAATTCGTATTGGAATATATTCGGGAAGAGTATTTTAATATTATCATTTCATGAATCTATATCATAGCATCAGTATTTCTACTATTATTTTATAGATCATTCTACAGTTTATTTAATGTTTTTAGGATTTTTATATTTAGGCCTAATTTTTATTTGTTGTCATTATACATGGTTTAAGTCATAACAGTTCTAGCATGTAAAGTAAATGAATATAATACCGTACCATTAAGTTATTTTATTATTATTATTATTATTATTATTATTATTATTATTATTATTATTATTATTATTATTATTATATCATTATTATTATTTGTAAATTATTCGTTGATTTAAATTACATAAATATATTCACAATTATTTTAAAATAGTAAAATACATTTATTTACTTCAGTCATAGCAGAGAAAATAAATTGATGGTTATTCTTGTATCTGTAACCAGTATTTGTACTATCATTAATGTATTATTATTATTATTATTATTATTTATTATTATTACTGTTATTATTATTATTATTATTAGCATAACAATAATGTTATGATTAGTAATTGGCCTATTGAGTAATATAATTATAACGTTGATTGAAATTAGTACATAAATACATTATTGAACAAATATTTTTAAAAAATCAATTTTCAAAATAATTGTACTATTATCAGCATAACAATAATGTTATTATTATGTTATGATTAGAAATTGGCCTATATTGATTAATATAATTATAACGTTGATTAAAATTAGTACCGGTACATGAATAAATTATTTAATAAATGATATAAATGATTAACCATAAAAGTAAATGTTATTATTAGTAAAGTGAATTAATTATAGGCAATTTCCTAATATTCACCAAAAATTGATTCAAAATGCAAGCTCAGTTGTTCACAAGTGCTAAGCAAAAACAAATATGCCAGTGTGGGCGGCTTAATATTGGGCACAAATCGCTGTTTACTTATAATCGAATATTTCACAGATTCGCGCCTTATTAACTCAATTCTTCTTTTGCCGTATTTAGTGTCAGTATTGCTAATAGCAATATCGCAAAAGGCATGAATGAAATCGAGGTAAGTGACGCTATTGATATTAAAGTTCAAAATCCGTAATATTTTAGCTTCTGTTTGTGAAATTCGTTTGGGATCGAAGTAAC
>NW_022730215.1:0-838 GCF_011630105.1 Anneissia japonica | reverse complement strand
TCATAAGACAGTATTGGCTGGCCTTTGTAAAAGGGTGAGACTTTTAGAATTAAACATATACTAGGGCAATATAAACATTTTAAAAATTATGATTTCGACCAATAACCATAAATTTGAACAGCTAGCTCTTCATTCCGCCACCCGAAAACCAAAACTTTGGCTCCGATACGTCGATGACACGTTTATCATTTGGCAGCAAAGTAAGGTTTACCTAGATAGTTTTCTAGATCACCTGAATTCTCAACACAAAGCAATCATGTTTACCATGGAGAAGGAACACAATCGTTCTTTACCTTTTATTGATGTTTTGGTCACCAGACAGAATACAGGGAATTTATTCGCATTTAGTTTATCGCAAACTTACTCACACCGATAGATATTTAAACAAACGCTCGTTTCAACATCCATCCACAAAGAAAGGGGTTTGCAACAAAATCACAATTAATTTATTCAATCCAACAAAATAATATATAATTATGTTACAAAAAAGCATAAAAGAAAATTGAAAACTGTGGGATTTGGGAGACTCTCATTAAGACCAGAGTTCGCGAGCATAAGAGCCACCCAGTAAATTAAATAATTAATGAAAATTTGAAAAGAAAACCGAAAAAGTATACACATCTTTCTTTTTCATTTCATGTACAGAAAAAGTAATGTAAAGCTTTTCTCTTCTAGAAAAAAAAAATTATAAAAGCATAATCTAATTTTCCCTTAATTTAATAAACAACTTAATCAAAATTGCATTTTCCTTTGTTTAATTATAGATGTATTATAAATGAGATGTTCCAGATCATCTATGACGTAGAGTGCTCGATATCTCAGATAGAGCTTAATAAAT
>NW_022730214.1:0-1017 GCF_011630105.1 Anneissia japonica | reverse complement strand
CCCCTGTTAGTATTAAACATAAAATTATACTCATGAGTATGATTATTATTATGATGATGGGAAGAGAAAGAAAACGTGGATATGAAAGGACCTTGCCCAACGACTCAAGCAAGTGATCAGTGAGAATAGAACTCGGATTAGCAACTCGTTTTATGATAATTTTTAAATAAATACGAAATAGAGTAAATAAATAATAAAAATGTAACTATCCCATGTATGGTACATCGCGCCATGAAGCATGGAAGTTTACTATCACAAATATATGCATATATTTTTTGAAATGTACATACCTGATGCAAGCGAAGCAACTGTAAGTAACACAACCCAAATAAATGCCATTGTGTGTGCTTCGGTAAGTAGATTTCCAAGTTTATTAGATTTAGTACTTTATCTTGACGCTTTTAGTGTCTTTATGCAAAACAAGGAAACACAACGAGGGCGGTATTTATCCCCTCCTGTTTTTTTGCAAATCGGATCAATAATGCATTTTGAAGATGACCGTTAGATAGTCACAATCATGTTCGTCAAGAGGCTTAAATCCTCATGTAGCCTATATCATAACTTGAATAATATTGATTCTGCCAGTCTTTAAAATCGTGAAAATATCTAGTCCATGATTACTCGCTCTATACGGTTGACAAGTTTGACAGCTATTTAGCAGATAGTATTTTCTTTTTCCGGGATTTAATATATATAGGGTCAGTTTAGTGATAATAGATTAGAGGGGCCGTGGAAGCGGAAAGGAATCGATTAATGGAAATGCCTAACATTGTGTTTGCATACATATAACTGGCATGATATCAGACACGTGGTCACGTAACTAAAACTTAGATTGTATCTAATTGTCTGTCTAATCTTCGTATGTCATTTCGGAACTCGAACAAACCCCAAGGAACTAAAAGGTTATTGCTTAGAAAACAGGAAAGTATAATGTATATAGTCATACTAAAACCGGAATGACTATTTACGTACTTACAAAAAGGTAAAGAAAAGGTTTTGTAAACGGTAAAGAGGAGT
>NW_022730213.1:0-943 GCF_011630105.1 Anneissia japonica | reverse complement strand
GTAAAAATAATTTTATTGTTATCAAAGTACAATATAATCCCAATACAATATTATACATACAGGAATAAAAAAAAAACATATATATATATATGGTGGCCCCAGGGGGTCTGATAAGGTGGGCCAAACTCAGGGCGACTAGACCCTCGGTCAGAGTCCTGGAATAAACTTCCCTGGGTTTAGGGGAGAAGTTTCTTTTTAGCTTTGTATGGCCCAAAATTTTGCTTTTAAGCCAAAATATTAGGGATTGGCAATCAAAATAATGTTATATGGATAAGCAAATCATTATTTATGGTGTGGCAACCTTGTCGAGGCATCGGACGATGGGAGTCTACGCCTGTCAGACGGGAATTCCCCACCTCCCAAGCAAATTTGGAATGATGACGTCAACACACCGAATTTCAAGACTACGACAATCAAAATTAAGGGAAATGTTTACCTATTTAAATTTAATCTTTCTACACTACATTTTTCTTCATCATCATTAATATACTATTAAATGTTGTTACTCTATAATATTATTAATATAGTATATCATTATTCTTATGCGTTTAAAAAAATTTATAGTTTAAAATTCACATTAATATTAGCGTTAGTACTGTTATTCTTAATATACTGATGTCATTAAATTATTAATATCATCATCATCTTCCTTATTGTCATCCCCATCCTCAGTATATTCCCCATTATAAGGAGGATTTTGATGATGATGAGGAGAAGAAAGATGATGAGGATGATGGTGAGGAAGAAGATGATGGTGACTACGATTGATGATAATCGTTGTTGATGATAATGATTGTGATGATGGTGATGAGAATGATAGAAAATGATTGATAAGAATGATGATGAATGATGAGAATCATCCCTTTCATCCTCACCCTTTCATTTCATTTCATTTATTTCGCCTTTTTTTCATAACAATACAGTAAAATATTCAGAAAATTCG
>NW_022730212.1:0-1617 GCF_011630105.1 Anneissia japonica | reverse complement strand
AATTTACACATCATGTAATAAATTAAGCATAAATAATGTCTATTTCCATCGCCTAATAAATATTTCGAGACATAAAATTATTAATATTATTCATGCCTAGTAATTTTACCTTTCTTCATCACTCGGAAACCGATGAAATGCTAGTTCTGGCTTAATAATTGAATTATTTTGGCAATTTCGTACGCTGCAATAGGCCACCATCGCGAAATCTTTCAGCGGCAGTACGTATCTAAGCAAAGTTTGTAAACGAGGCGAGGCTACAAGTTGGGTGTTCAATTCTGTTAGTGTCCAGCAATGACCAACAAACAATGCCTTAGCTGATAACGCATTCTCATGGCACTAGGCAAATCAACAGAATAAGAACAATACTATCATAAAACCTCTGATGACAATGCTGCTGACATCACAAAAATCATGCATAAATAATAAAATACATCTTTGTCACTTGTTTTCTTAAACAAATGAATATTATTACTTTTAAGTTAATGACATCTTTAAAAAAAACATTTGATAACAATATTACAGATTACACAGAAATATATGATACTATGAATTTTATTATCATAATTCGAACATATTGGCATGGAATCAAAGTCTTATTTAAGAAACCAGTAAAAAAATCCTGTCGGTATAAATGTTATGGTGAATCATGTATACAGTATATATAATATTTGTGTATTTCTGTATTCATTCAATTTGTAATAGATAAATTGATAACAGTTGATAATAAGAGACCTTTACACAGTACTTATCACGCCACAATGTTAAATTTGTCCGTTTGGTCAAAAATACACCCATTAAATGCTAATTGTTTCCCGGTTGTGACAACATTGATTATAAAATGTTTACAATGAGATAAGTGAGTGTACCTGTTTGGCAACCTGCCACCATTGTGGCTTATGTAGGGTTTTATGGAACGCCAAAAGGACAAAATACAATTGGCAGCAGCGCAAAACTAAGAGTCAGCAGTGCAAAACTGAAAGTCAGCAGCGCAAAACTGAGAGTCAGCAGTGCAAAACTGAGAGTCAGCAGTGCAAAACTGAGAGTCAGCAGTGCAAAACACAGAGTCACAGTGCAAAACTGAGTAGTGCAAAACACAGAGTCATAAGAGACAAGTGCAAAACTGAGAGTCACAGTGCAAAACACAGAGTCAGCAGCGCAAAACTGAGAGTCAGCAGTGCAAAAATGAGAGTCAGCAGTGCAAAAGTGAGAGTCACAGTGCAAAAGTGAGAGTCACAGTGCAAAAGTGAGAGTCACAGTGCAGAACTGAGAGTCACAGTGCAAAATTGAGAGTCACAGTGCAAAACTGAGTAGTGCAAACACAGAGTCACGTCAGTGCAAAACTGAGAGTCACAGTGCAAAACACAGAGGCAGCAGCGCAAAATTGAGAGTCAGCAGTGCAAAAGTGAGAGTCAGCAGTGCAAAAGTGAGAGTCACAGTGCAAAAGTGAGAGTCACAGTGCAGAACTGAGAATCACAGTGCAAAATTGAGAGTCACAGTGCAAAACTGAGTCACAGTGCAAAACGTTGGTGGCAATGCAAAACTCCAATGACAGTGCAACTCAAGTGGACGCCCTCTATTTTGAATTAAAGTTTCACAGCTTTTTTGGACGGTGTC
>NW_022730211.1:774-968 GCF_011630105.1 Anneissia japonica | reverse complement strand
TAATACAATTAAATAATGTGTGTAATATTTAAGAATGCACCACGTAGGTCGCTTTCTTTGTTATGCCAGGCCCGTAGCCAGGGGGGTTTTTAGGGGTTCGGGCGAACCCCCCTTTTTCAGCGAACCCTCCTTTTACCAGCGAACCCCCTTAGCCAGAAAACGATCCCCCGTTTCCAAAATAGTGCAATTTATTA
>NW_022730211.1:0-732 GCF_011630105.1 Anneissia japonica | reverse complement strand
AGTCCGATCGTAGAAATCAAAACAAAGCTGCAGCCAGCTGAATGACGTAACCAGCAAGACTTCAATATGAATATTTATGAGAGGTTTGTTGCCTAGGCTATTTGACCAATTGCGTGCTCCGGAGTTTATTTACTTTGGCACGACGTCATCACAAAAGTTTGTGCGCTCGACATTTTTTCATTTTTCTGGGATCGAGGACATCCGACACGCCAAAAATAGCCTAGGATGAAGCGTCGAGAAAGGGTAACCGATTTTTTTCCTTCAAGGCCAGATACTGCCTGGCGGCGGGACCGGTGTACTTTTTCGGGCTAGGCCTAGGTCTAGCGTTGTTGCATGCTAGGTAGGGTAGGGTCGTAGCCTATGAGGCCTATTATTTGCGAACGATTTTATTATTTATTTTGTAATCGAGCTAGTATAGGCCAGGGCCTAGGCTAGCAGGGAAATCTACTTGGTAATGTTTTCATGTTTCGTCAGAATTAAAGCCCCATTCCCGGCAAAATTTCGGTTGTTAAGAAAAATCTAATTTTTGTATAATTTTATAAAGATTTATAAATATAATACGGAATTGCTAGTTTAACTGAATTTAGACATTTTTAAGAATGAAAAAAATGTAAAAAAAGACTGAAATTTGATTTTTTTTTTTTGTGTTCCACACAAAAAATAAATACGGATGAATTTTTCATGTTTGATTTTGCGATAGGTCGTGAGAAGAAATATCGTAGGCGCCGAAAA
>NW_022730210.1:0-1588 GCF_011630105.1 Anneissia japonica | reverse complement strand
CATTTTTCTCTCACTACCAAAATATCAAACTCAAAGAGCTTAATCACCAAACGCATAGAGGTTTTTTTTTTTTTTTTTTTTTTTCATGATGCGCTATACAAATAGCTAATTATTATTATTATTATTATTTTTATTATTATTATTATTATTATTATTATTATTATTATTATTATTATTAATACTATTATTATTATTATTGTTGTTGTTGTTGTTTTATTACAACCTTCTTCTCCTTCCTTCCTTCTTATTATTTTCTTTTTTTCTTTTTTTTCTTTATTGTGCATACATTTTGTATTTTAATATAATATTTTAATCGTCATCGTCATTGTATTCACCACTTTTTCTCGAATTTTTCTACTCGTTACGATATTATGTCGTCGCAAGGTAGTTTAACTAGTTATCGCACAGAATCAATAAATATAACATTAAATCCAATATCATGTTAGCATTTGTGTATGCCATCATCGGAATATTACCTTAACTCCAATATGATATGGTCTTTAATTGATTGAATCAATCCCGTGTTCAACTTTGCTTTCTATATTTACCGACCACGTCCCTCATCAATGTGTCACCCGAAACGCGTAAGCAAACGAGTCACTCACACTCTCATTCGCCTAACTCTTAATAACTTTACTACAGACCAAGTTCTCGATCAAAAATTGACATATTATTCCTTAAGAGGTTTGAGAGTCTGATGCGTGAGTGACATTTTAATGTGACTCTAGCAAGTGCTTGTCCGACTTTCCTTTCTCTTGCTTTATTGACGTGCCCACTGGCGGCAAAGGTAGCTCGGTTTTTGTTAGAAGTAAAACATCTTAAACTAAGACGCCAGCGCTATTCTTCGCCGTGGTATAATTACTATACACACACTCCTAAGCGTTTAGGCATATGTCTTCATATTTTTCTTAAACAAACATTTCGGTCATCGATTCTCCATCAGGTAATGTAGTGCACTATTAAGAAAGTGAATGCATTTTTTTTCGAACTCGATTTTGCATCAGTGTCCTCAAAACAAAATATCTAGGGCTGCTATAAATATCGTAGGCTACATTAAACGTCGCTAACCACAGTCTACGTAGGTTTCCGTATAAATTATTAATTATACAAAAATAGTTTCCTAGGTCTATCAAGCGAAACTGATGGGAGTATTACCAGCGTTACTTAAAATGACGAATTTTAAAGAATGTTCCATTTCATATGATGTTCATGCCCTTATAAGACTACAAATCTCTCGAATAAAGAAATAAATGTCCGATTACTCATCACAGTGCATACGCTTTTTATTTACACGTTCTTATATTATGGATTTAAAACAAATTTCACTAAGTAGAAACCATTCCTGTGTCTAACAAAATATACATAGGCGTATGCATATTTATTTAATACATTTGTTGAAAATAAAATGCTTACGGTAGCACATTTAATCAAAACCATAGGCCTAATGATCACGGTAAGAAAGAAACACGCAAATATGTTAGGTTCTTGAATGCCTGTCTGTGTTGATATAAACAAAAACTTTAAAATTAAAATCTCATTTTGTGTAATGTATCGCAATTATTCGAATAAACGCCCCGAATTTAATAAA
>NW_022730209.1:0-657 GCF_011630105.1 Anneissia japonica | reverse complement strand
TGTGAGTCGACACCCACCTCAGCCCCACAATGGTTGGAGCTGAGGTGAGAAAATAGTACCTCTAGGTGGCCAGAAATGACACTTTTAGTAAAATTCATCACCATCACATCACCATTAGTCAAAATGAAGTGCCAAAAAAAATTCTCGTGATCTTTTATCAGGGATTTTTGACAACCATAGAGATCTTATTAATGTGTGTGTGTGTTTACCATAGAAAACAAAGCTTAAAAACATTGTCTTTGAGTATGGACGTTACATAGGCCTACTTCAAAAACGTACCTCTCGAGATGGCCGGAAATGACACTTTTACATAGTAAAATTCATCATCATCACATTACCATTATAGTCAAAATGAAACGCCAACAAATTTCTCATGATCTTTTATCAGGGATCTACTTAATATCCAGGACAACTTAGGCCTAATTATAGCTTACTAAGCTTTAACTATATACCGGTATACTATAGTATGATCAACAAATCACAACTTTTTTTTTTCGCATTTAGCACAATTTTCTTCACTTTTTATTGCTATTAATATTATAATCAGTTATTACTCTCGTCATCATTATCATTGTTATTATTATCATTATTACTATTAGTAGTAGTATTATTAAACAAACATTAAAAGAAACTTACAAAAGGATAAAAACGAAATTG
>NW_022730208.1:0-1192 GCF_011630105.1 Anneissia japonica | reverse complement strand
CTGAGGAAGAATTCAGTGCATTAATACTTCTAATCAAGGAACATCAAACTTAATGAGTTGTAGTATAATAAATAGGACCATGGCTAAAACATGTAGGACATTAGATTATATAATAATAATACAATTAATAATAATAATAATGATAAAAAATTACAATAATAATAATAAACACTGTATATGTTTGGTTTGAGATGTAACACATTGTTTTAAATTAGTGTCACTTTGCAAGTGACACTGTCAACATGTGATCAACATTTTTGGCAGTCTGATGTAGGGTTTTATTGTATTTATTGAATATACTTGGTAACACAATAAAGAATCTCTTATACAAATACATAGACCTACATATAGTTACCAGTATATTGTTCATAGGCCTATGCACTTGCTATACCCATGGAGCTATACAATTTTATAGCTCCATGCTATACCTAAACATTAAACTAATCTCAAGTTACTGTACAGTACCTGCACCAGGTTATGTTTCTTACTCAACAATAATAGATCACTGATATTTTAATGTTTGATTCTTATATTGGTATTCTACATTAATCTACGGTTTACCTGTTACTGACTGTTCACTGTCTTTCTTCTCGTATTACAAAATGGCGTACAGACAATAAGGATGATGCATTATATTGTGGGTGCAGTATTGTCCATCACTTGTACCCTATTGTGTCCATGAAATGAATCATGAAAATACAAATGAATTATTTTTATGATGGGTGCCATGTGAACAAAGCTTACATGAATACTTGCAATGGTATCATAAAATAATATTGAAAAAAAAATGACCCTGTGATAAAAAATGGAATAGACCTTTCTAAAAATATGGCTGTCAAAAAATGATGTGCCCACATTAATTTTCTCAAATGCAAGATATTGTGTAATGTAATCAGTAAATATTGATTTTATCGAATGGTTATCCTGTTCCATTTAGCTTTGTTAGCTCTCAAACACGGACAAAGTTTGACAGAAGCCACAGAAGTACAGTACGATCTCAACATGGATAGACCTACTTCAATTACCTGTAAATTTGCCATTTGCATTTCATTGCTTTTTGAGATTTTAGGTTAGTTAAAATTTGTTTCTAATGCTATAGACATGTATGAAGAGGTAAAAACTTTATGATTACATGTAGATAACGTTCAGATAATGGAGTCAGCTTAGCAGTGGCAGCTCTAGGATATAATTT
>NW_022730207.1:0-1714 GCF_011630105.1 Anneissia japonica | reverse complement strand
AAATCGAAGCTTGCTAAGACATATTGTAGTTTTGCACATAGATCACTGGATGAAAAGTCTATCCAGACATTAACACAGTTAATAGAAATTAAATCATTTTTCAACTTAATTAATTCTTCAGATCTGATACGTTCTAATCTGATACGTTTGTTAGTACGTTTACCAAGTGCTAATGTATTTGATCGTAGTTTAAATTTGAGACTAGCTCCATGGAAATTTGTCATGTCTAAAGCGCCTTTCACATCTGTTCAGGTTTCAGTTCAGGTTCCAGTTCCGGTACCGGTTAAGAAATCGGACTTCTATTCTCACAACGCTTAAGGCGTATTCTATTCACATATCCGATCCGGTAGCCGGTGACCGGTTCTGGCATCCGGCAACCGGATCGAATCGGTCCTGAAGCGATTTTTTTCGGACCGGATTCAAAACCTGAAGACTTCTGTCCAATCAGAACTCTCCACATAAATCGGCTTCTCTTTTTTCCCGACTAGAGCTATTCTCACCATCTTGTATATCGGACATGGCGACAACACTTCCTCCGAAGTTGAATGATGATGATTTAGAAGCTATTTTACTCGAAATACAACTGAATTCAATTTTGTATGACAAAGGCTCGAATGAATACAAAAACGATGTAAAGAAGGCCGAAGTGTTTTCAGCAATTGGTGCCAAGTTTGGCATTACAGGTAGGCTTACGTTTCTCATACGAAAGTTACTATTCTATTAGTATTATAGAATAGGCCTAGGCTAGGCCTCTCTATGCCTACCTAACCTAGCCTAGATAAGGGCAATCCGAGTTTTCGTCAGGACTAGCCTATGTATATAGGCCTAATGCTAGCGTCCCATGGCATATATGCTTTAGGTGGGTCTGGGGTAGGCCTAGGCTATCGTTATGCCCTAACTCCTAAGTAAGGGGATAAGCTGATACTGGGCTAGCCTAGCCTAGGCCTATGTAGTAGGCCTGGACCTGGCCACACAAAACGGCAATAATTAGGCCTATGGCCTCTTCTACTAGCCTAGACCTAGGGGCCTAGGCCTATAACGATTATAATTATTTACAAGTACCAATTCTTCTCCATAAAATTAGCAGAAAAGTGTTGCAGTTGGTTCATTGTTTTTGAAAACTCATTCCTTTTTAATAATCAGTTCTGGTATAGCCTAGGCTCTAGGCCTATACTGGCATGGTTATTTAAAAAAGGCTAGTGTTTTAGAAAATCATGATTCACATTTGTATTATTAGGTATAATTTGTTAATTTTTTTAAAATTAATAATGAAATTATATTTTTATAGGCTCCATTATACAGTAAGCTCGAGGTCTATTATTAAATGATCAAAGAATTTGATTTGGTCTTGTCTGGTTAACATACTCTACACATGGTTGGCTATTATTTCGGCTTAATTTAAAGAAATACATTGTATAATTAATATTATTAAACATAAATTTAAATTACCTCTACCTAAACCTGAATGTAATAAAACAGTTTATTTCATAAAGGAGCATTTGATAGTTGAAAAAGATTCAACATTGCATTTATTTTAACAAAATACCATACAGAATTTGCAGCCTATTTTTTGCAATATAAAATTTTGTTTATTTTCTATTGTTTTTTTTTCTCTTTGCAAATTTATTTGTCTAATTAGCAAATCAAAATTAATTGTTTCATGATTTTTTTTTGTATATTGTTATAAAATTGAATTGTGGAAATAAACATTGAA
>NW_022730206.1:0-732 GCF_011630105.1 Anneissia japonica | reverse complement strand
AAGCCTAGTTAATTTTTAAAAGACCCAGTGGCCGTTTTTCTTTAAAGTATTATTAAAGTATAAGTGTATAGTTGGAATAATATGAATATTAAGTTGGAACACAGGCTTTGGACTGTGTATACGTACGTCACTGATAACTTATATTTATGAATCTTAAGTTTAAAGTGAACTGTACTTACATCTCTTCCTGGGTTTGTCCATCGCTGTTATGAAATTGTAGAGATTGTAGAGCTAGTAGTATATGACACTGATCGAATAAGTCGTCGAATAAAAGTTATATTTGAATTATAAAATTTGGGAAATATATAGCCATGGGTGGCTCAAGATTGAGATTTTAAATTGGAGGGAATTTATGTGATTGGATAACTTAAAGCAATTAATTAACATAAGTTGGGCTTGGTGTGGATTTGTTTATTAAAATTCATAACAATAACAACGCATTGCGGAAAAAGCTTGTCTTTGTATTATTCCCTGAATTAAAGCTCGAATGCGTGTGTCACAATGTACTTACATGGGCGTGTATTTTAACACTCACCCGATACATTATTTTAACAAAATCATTATTAATGATAACTTTACTATACAGCGTTAAGTCCTAGGTCCGCATACTTGTAGGGCCTAATAGCAAAAAATGATAACATTTTTGGCACAAAAAAAATCCTCGAAATCATTCAACCAAAAAAAAAAATAAATAAAAGATAATGATTGGTCATCATGAAAACCAAGGAGGTG
>NW_022730205.1:0-1007 GCF_011630105.1 Anneissia japonica | reverse complement strand
ATTATTATTATTATTATTTCTCATTCTGGACAGCGCCACTAACAAGCAAGTTAATTTTGAGCAACATTTTGAGACAGAATAATCCGCAAAAAAGGAAATCGAGTATGTGACACCAAATAAATTAGGTATGGTGCGCAATAAGCGCAATTAACAGTGAGTAACTCAAAATTAGGGCCTGCAACCAAGGCTAATCAGTTCATGCTAAAATGTTTTGATAGATGTAGACATTCCTTATTCGACACGTATTTTAGTGATTTTTTTTAGTGTTTAATATCGTCACTGACACCACAAAGAGACACAAACTTTAAAAACAATATTTTTTCAATAGTTTTTTTCTTAAAGGTGGGCCAGGAGACCAGGGATCTCCTCTACCCCCTATCGGGAAGAAAAAAAAAACCTATGTAAGTTTTACAGAATATGCAGCTCTGGAATCTATTAAATAAGCCTTTTAAATCCCTAACTCTCACTGCCCCGACGGACGTCAGCCAACGCGATTTTATGAGGAACGCAACGCCACGACGCTTGAGTAACGGATCGTTATCAATGAGGATCCGTTCAGAATGTCCGCGACAATTCAGAAGAGAGCATCGCGTCGTCTAACGCTCACAGGGAGCGGAGTTAGCTTCGTCGGCCGACGGTCGTACGACGCAGTGAGTGCCAAGCCGGGCACTCACTGCAGCGGTACGACGGCCTTCGGTTGACGCGATTCCATGGAGAACGTAACGCCACGACGAGCTCGCAACGGATCGTTTTTAATGGAGATCCTTACAGACGGCTACCGACAGTCGGCAGACGGTGTCGTGTCGTCTAATGCTCACATGGGGCGGAGTTGGATTATCGTCGGCCGACGGTGGTACGACGCAGTGAGTTCCCGCCTTAATTGTGTTTCTGGAGATTCGCCCTCCCTAGAACTCTCTGAGTGGTTCAGTGGTGGATTCAAGTATTTCTGGTCATCTAGATGTACCGTGATCATACATTTTCTAGCTCAGCCCCAACCTTGGTGGAGC